>NC_084621.1:30996977-31296977 GCF_033978795.1 Nerophis ophidion | reverse complement strand
GGCCTCGCATGGTTTTACACCGTTCGAGTTATTGTATGGTTGGTGGCCTCGCGGAGTCTTGGACGTTATTAAAGAAATCTGGGAGAAGAGTCCAAGCTCCAGCAAAAATGAAATACAACACGTCCTTGACATGCGAGCAAAACTCCACCAGGTGGGGCACTTGTCACGCGAGAATTTGCTCCGTGCCCAGGAGGAAGAGGAGTTGGGGCCAGAGGTCCCGCACTCTGGACCCACCCCTCCGCTTTCCTGTGACAACCAGTTCACATTGGCACAGCGGGCGGAGGTAGCTGAGTTACAGCGGTGCTTTTCTGACGTGTTCTCATCACGGCCCGGCCGCACGAATCTCACCCGACACCACATTGAGACTAGCCCGGGGATTACAGTGCGGTCTAGGCCATACAGGCTCCCCGAACACAAGCGTAAAGTTGTGAGAGAGGAATTTAAAAAAATGCTTGAAATGGGAGTGATAGAAGAATCTCACAGCGCATGGTGTAGTCCCATTGTTTTGGTAGGGAAAAAGGATGGGACCGTGCGTTTCTGTGTACATTACCGCAGGGTGAATGTTTAGTCGCGTTTTGACGCATACCCAATGCCCCGGGTCGACGAGCTCCTAGATCGGCTGGGCACTGCTAATTTTTTCACCACGCTGGATTTAACCAAGGGCTACTGGCACATTCCATTATCACCAGAATCCAGGGAAAACACGGCCTTCTCCACTCCGGACGGTTCATACTAGTTCGTAACACTTCCGTTCGGCTTGTTCGGTGCGCCTGCTACGTTCCAGCGTCTCATGGACCGGGTGCTGCGGCCCCACGCTGTATACGCAGCTGCGTACTTGGATGATGTCATCATCCAGAGTGACAGCTGGGAACAACACATGCAGCGGGTGGGGGCGGTGCTCGAGTCCCTGGTTGCGGGCGGGGCTCACTGCCAACCCGGCGAAGTGCGCGGTTGGACGGAGGGAGGTACAGTATCTGGGGTGCCACTTGGGGTGGGGGGCAGGTGCGGCCGCAGATGGACAAAACGGCAGCGATCGCAGCCTGTCCACCTCCAAAGACAAAAAAAGAGGTGAGGCAGTTCTTGGGACTGGAAGGGTACTACCGGAGGTTCATTACGCGGTTCGCGGATTGGACTGGTCCATTAACTGACCTCACCCAAAAGGGTGCTCCCGAACTGGTCCAGTGGAGGGAGCAGTGCCAGCGGGGATTTGAGAAGGTGAAAAAAGCACTTTGTGAGGAGCCGGTGCTGCACATGCCTAATTTTGACATCCCTTTCTGTCTGCAGGCGGACGCGTCGAGTCGGGGGCTGGGGGCGGTACTGTCCCAGCAGGAGGGGGGGGTCGACCGCCCCGTATTACATCTCAGCCGTAAGCTGTCGGACCGGGAGGCGAGGTACAGCACGGTGAAGAGGGAGTGCCTCGCCATACGGTGGGCGGTGGGGCCCTCCGTTACTACATGTTGGGGCGCGCCTTCAGCCTCTATTCGGACGACAAACCGCTCCAGTGACTCCACCGCATGAGGGATACTAACGCGAGGATCACCCGGTGGTACCTTGCGCTACAGCCTTATAACTTCCGGGTGGTCCACAGACCGGGGAGTCAGATGGCCGTGGCCGACTTCCTCTCTCGCCCAGGGGAGGGGGGGAGAGTGGCCGCGGCCGGACGTCTGGCCGGCCTGAATCGGGCAGTGGAGGCATGTGGAGAGGGGCGTGTCCTACGCGTCCCCTGCGGGCGGAGCATGTGCGGCAGCCGGTCGTGAAGCAGCAATCAGGTGAGCAGATACCTCAGCTGGGACGAGTTATCTAATCACCTGTTTCCTTTATCAGCAGCTTTGGAAACCATGAGCGCGGCTGGCAAATGGAGTGTGGGAGCCAGACGGAGAGAAAGGAAGATTGCATGTCATTTGAGCTGAAAAGCTGTGAAAAGACTGTGACCGAAAATAAGATTGTAAAAAGAATAAAAAGTGTGTAAACCACTAAACCAAGGTGTGGTGTGTACGGCACATAAACGGGATGGAACAGGACGAGGATCTCCACACACATAAATTCAAAACCAAACATGCATTATGTCTAAAAATGCCTGGGCTATTGTATCTATGAGAGTTTTACTAGAATCAATTTTTTTTGCAAATAAAACAAATAGGTTTTACTAAATATGACAGTACATTGTCACACTCAATATTAAAAGGATCTTAACATAACTCCTAAACTACACATGCAAAATGGCTAATAATGCCTGGAGAAATGTATCTTTGTGAAGTGAATTATATTTATATAGCGCTTTTCTCAAATGACTCAAAGCGCTTTACATAGTGAAACCCAATATCTAAGTTACATTTAAACCAGTGTGGGTGGCACTGGGAGCAGGTGGGTAAAGTGTCTTGCCCAAGGACACAACGGCAGTAACTAGGATGGCACAAGCGGGAATTGAACCTGCAACCCTCAAGTTGCTGGCACGGCCACTCTACCAACCGAGCTATGCTAAGCTATGTGAGTTTTACTGGAAAAAAAAAAATATTTTGTAAGGTTTGCAAAGACCCAAGTTTGATTTTTACACAATATGACAGTATAACGTTCATAATAAATATAAAAGTTATATATACTGTACATAGCTTCAAAACCAAACATGTATTATGTCTAAAAATGCTTGTTCAATTGAACCTACGTGGGTTTAAGTAGAATCAAATGTTTTTGTAAAGTTTGCAAGTAGAAAAAATAGGTTTTACTCACTATGACAGTACGCTGTTATACTCAAAATTAGAGTTATTTAAACATAACTCCTAAACCACACATGAAAAAACTAATAATGCCTGAAATAACGCATCCTCCTGAGTTTTACACCAAATATATCCTTTTTAAGGATTGCAAACACAAAAAGAAGTTTTTTACTCAATATGAGAGTAAAAAGCAATACAAATGAATTCCAACATAATTCCTGAACGACAAATGTCTATAAATGCTTGTAATTTTTAATCTCTAAGTTTTACTAGAATCAATTGTTTTTGTAAAGTTTGCAAATAGAAAAAATTGGTTTTACTCATTATGACAATACACTGTCACACTCAATATTACAGTTTTTTAAACATTACCCCTAAACCACACATGCAAAATGGCTGATAATGTATGGAAAAAAATTATTTTTGTGAGTTTTACTAGAAAAAAACATAATTTGTAAGGTTTACAAAGACCCAAGTTTGATTTTTACTCAAAATCAGAATATAACTGTTATAATAAATATAAATAATACACATATCTTCAAAACCAAACATGCTGTGCTATTGTATCCATGTGGGTTTAACTAGAATCATTTTTTTTGTAAAGTTTGCTGATTGAAAAAACATTTTTTTTACTCACTATGACAGTAGACTGTCACACTCAATATTACAATTGTCTAAACATAACTCCTGAACTACACATGCAAATGGCTAATAATGCCTGGAGAAATGTATCGTTTTGAGTTTTACTGGAAAAACGATATTTTGTAGGGTTTGCAAAGTTTGATTTTCACTCAATATGACAATATAACTTTCATAATAAATTTGAAAGTTGTATACACTTAACTTCAAAACAAAACATGCATTATGTCTAAAAAGGCCTGTTCTATTGAATCTATGTGGGTTTTAGTAGAATCAATTGTTTTTGTAAAGTTTGCAAATACAAAAAAATGGTTTTACTCACTATGACAGTACACTGTCACACTTAATAATACAGTTATTTAAACATAACTCCTAAACCACACATGAAAAAAGGCGAATAATGCCGGCAATAATGCATCCTTGTGAGTTTTACAATAAATATATCCTTTTTTAAGTAATGCAAACACAAAAAGCATTGTTTTACTCAATATGGCAGTAATTTTCTTAGAATCCTGAGATAATGCGAAAAAAGCAATAAAAATAATTGATGGATTCCAAGATGGCGGCGCCCGGACGGGCTGCGCTCTCGAGGAGCTCCTGCTAAAGATGGAACATTTGGCAGAAATACCGGACAATTCCACAAACTTTATGGCTGGCTCACATCGTGGTCACTCCGTGATCACGTACGACCGCCAGACACTTCTGGATGTGGACAGATCGGGCCGTTTTGGACTGATAGACACTTGCGTGCTAGACTTGCTAACTAGCATGGGAATTCATCGGCGGCTACATCCAGCGGCCTGTGAAGCAGCGGAGTCTATTAGCAGCGGGGGCCGTCTACGGAGCAGACGCCAGCGGTGTGATCGGAAACGCGGATGCCGAGCGGGGCTAAAAACAAAGCAGAAGGCTAATCCTTTATGGTCGTAACTATACTAAATGCACTGGGCATAATAAACACAACATTATTAATATTGCTACTACGGATAATTTGATCAAAAACTCCCTAAAACAGCCCACTACCTATAATATAGGTTTTTTAAACATAAGATCATTGTCTCCTAAAACGTTGTTAGTTAATGATATTATCAGAGACAACAATCTTAACGTCATCGGTCTCAGCGAAACCTGGCTTAAACCAAACGACTTTTTTGCGCTAAATGAGGCATGTCCTCCTAACTTTACACATGCGCGTATTGCCCGTCCGCTCAAAAGGGGTGGGGGGGTCGCACTAATATACAACGAAAACTTTAACCTTAGTCCTAACATAAATAATAAATATAAATCGTTTGAGGTGCTTACTATGAGGTCTGTCACACCGCTGCCTCTACACCTGGCTGTTATCTACCGCCCCCCATGGCCCTATTCGGACTTTATTAATGAATTCTCAGAGTTCGTTGCTGATCTAGTGACACACGCCGATAATATAATCATAATGGGGGACTTTAATATCCATATGAATACCCCATCGGACCCACCGTGCGTAGCACTCCAGACTGTAATTGATAGCTGTGGTCTCACACAAATAATAAATGAACCCACGCATCGCAACGGTAATACGATAGACCTAGTGCTTGTCAGGGGCATCACCGTTTCCAAAGTTACGATACTCCCGTATACTAAAGTATTGTCCGATCATTACCTTATAAAATTTCAGGTTCAGACGCATGATCGTCAAACTAATAATAATAATACCTGCTATAGCAGCCGCAACATTAATACAGCCACAACGACAACTCTTGCTGACCTACTGCCCTCGGTAATGGCACCATTCCCAAAGTATGTGGGCTCTATTGATAACCTCGCTAACAACTTTAACGACGCCCTGCGCGAAACCATTGATAACATAGCACCGCTAAAGTTAAAAAAGGCTCCAAAAAAGCGCACCCCGTGGTTTACAGAAGAAACTAGAGCTCAGAAATTATTATGTAGAAAGCTGGAACGCAAATGGCGCACGACTAAACTTGAGGTGCACCATCAAGCATGGAGTGATGGTTTAATAACTTATAAACGCATGCTTACCTTAGCTAAAGCTAAATATTACTCAAATCTCATCCACCGTAATAAAAACGATCCTAAATTTTTGTTTAGTACGGTAGCATCGCTAACCCAACAAGGGACTCCTTCCAGTAGCTCAACCCACTCAGCTGATGACTTTATGCAATTCTTTAGTAAGAAAATTGAAGTCATTAGAAAGGAGATTAAAGACAATGCGTCCCAGCTACAACGGGGTTCTATTAACACTGACACGATGGTATATACGGCGGATACTGCCCTCCAAAATAGTTTCTCCCGTTTTGAGGAAATAACATTAGAGGAATTGTTACAACGTGTAAATGGAATAAAACAGACAACATGTTTACTTGACCCTCTTCCTGGGAAACTGATCAAGGAGCTCTTTGAATTATTAGGTCCATCAGTGCTAAATATTATAAACTTATCACTCTCCTCGGGCACTGTTCCCCTAGCATTCAAAAAAGCGGTTATTCATCCTCTTCTTAAAAGACCTAACCTCGATCCTGACCTCATGGTAAATTACCGACCGGTGTCTCACCTTCCCTTTATTTCAAAAATCCTTGAAAAAATTGTTGCGGAGCAGTTAAATGAACACTTAGCGTCTAACAATCTATGTGAAACCTTTCAATCCGGTTTCAGGGCAAATCACTCCACGGAGACAGCCCTCGCAAAAATGACTAATGATCTATTGCTAACGATGGATTCTGATGCGTCATCTATGTTGCTGCTCCTCGATCTTAGCGCTGCTTTCGATACCGTCGATCATAATATTTTATTAGAACGTATCAAAACACGAATTGGTATGTCAGACTTAGCCCTGTCTTGGTTTAACTCTTATCTTACTGATAGGATGCAGTGTGTCTCCCATAACAATGTGACCTCGGACTACGTTAAGGTAACGTGTGGAGTTCCCAAGGGTTCGGTCCTTGGCCCTTCACTCTTCAGCATCTACATGCTGCCGCTAGGTGACATCATACGCAAATACGGTATTAGCTTTCACTGTTATGCTGATGACACCCAACTCTACATGCCCCTAAAGCTGACCAACACGCCGGATTGTAGTCAGCTGGAGGCGTGTCTTAATGAAATTAAACAATGGATGTCCGCTAACTTTTTGCAACTCAACGCCAAAAAAACGGAAATGCTGATTATCGGTCCTGCTAGACACCGAACTCTATTTAATAATACAACTCTAACATTTGACAACCAAACAATTAAACAAGGCGACACGGTAAAGAATCTGGGTATTATCTTCGACCCAACTCTCTCCTTTGAGGCACACATTAAAAGCGTTACTAAAACGGCCTTCTTTCATCTCCGTAACATCGCTAAAATTCGCTCCATTCTGTCCACTAAAGACGCTGAGATCATTATCCATGCGTTTGTTACGTCTCGCCTCGACTACTGTAACGTATTATTTTCGGGTCTCCCCATGTCTAGCATTAAAAGATTACAGTTGGTACAAAATGCGGCTGCTAGACTTTTGACAAGAACAAGAAAGTTTGATCACATTACGCCTGTACTGGCTCACCTGCACTGGCTTCCTGTGCACTTAAGATGTGACTTTAAGGTTTTACTACTTACGTATAAAATACTACACGGTCTAGCTCCATCTTATCTTGCCGATTGTATTGTACCATATGTCCCGGCAAGAAATCTGCGTTCAAAGGACTCCGGCTTATTAGTGATTCCCAAAGCCCAAAAAAAGTCTGCGGGCTATAGAGCATTTTCCGTTCGGGCTCCAGTACTCTGGAATACCCTCCCGGTAACAGTTCGCGATGCCACCTCAGTAGAAGCATTTAAGTCTCACCTTAAAACTCATTTGTATACTCTAGCCTTTAAATAGACTCCCTTTTTAGACCAGTTGATCTGCCGTTTCTTTTCTTTTTCTTCTATGTCCCACTCTCCCGTGTGGAGGGGGTCCGGTGGCCATTTACTGCTCGCCTGTGTATCGGCTGGGGACATCTCTGCGCTGCTGGTCCGCCTACGCTTGGGATGGTTTCCTGCTGGCTCCGCTGTGAACGGGACTCTCGCTGCTGTGTCTTGGATCCTCTTTGGACTGGACTCTCGTGACTGTGTTGTATCCATTGTGGATTGAACTTTCACAGTATCATGTTAGATCCGCTCGACATCCATTGCTTTCCTCCTCTCTAAGGTTCTCATAGTCATCATTGTCACTGACGTCCCACTGGATCATTATTGTCACCAATGTCCCACTGGGTGTGAGTTTTCCTTGCCCTTATGTGGGCCTACCGAGGATGTCGTGGTGGTTTGTGCAGCCCTTTGAGACACTAGTGATTTAGGGCTTTATAAGTAAACATTGATTGATTGATTGATTGAAAAATGTAATCAAACATAACTCCTGAACCACAAATGCAATATTTCTAAAAGTGCTAGTAATTTTTAATCTCTGTGAGTTTTTCTAGAACTAATAGTTTCGTTTAGTTTGCTGATAGAACATTAGGATTTACCCACTATGACAGTACACTGCCACACTCAATATTACAGTTATTTAAACATAACTCCTAAACTACACATGAAAAGAGGCCTATAATGACTGAAACAATGCAAAATTTTGAGTTTTACACAAAATATATCATTTTTTTAAGAATTGCAAACAAAAAAAGTAGTTGTTTACTTAATATGACAGTAATGTTCTTAGAATCCTGAGATAATGCGAAAAAAGCAATAAAAATGTATTCCATTATTACTCCTGAACCACAAATGCAATATGTATAAAAAATGCCTGTAATTTTTAATCTCTGTGAGTTTTACTAGAATCATTTTTTTTGTGTAAAGTTTGCAAAAAGAAAAAAAAAGTTTTACCCACTATTACAATACACTGTCACACTCAATATTACAGTTATTTAAACATAACTCCTAAACCACACATTCAAAATGGCTGATAATGCCTGGAAAAAATTTATCTTTGTGAGTTTTACTAGAAAAAAATATATTTTGTAAGTTTGCAAAGACCCAAGTTTGATTTTTACTCAATATGATCGCATAACTGTAATACTAAATATGAAAGTTATATACACATAACTTCAAAACCAAACATACATTATGTCTAAAAATGAATGTGCTATTGTATCTATGTAGAATCAATTGTTTTTGTAAAGTTTGTATACAGAAAAAATTGGTTTTACTCACTAAGCCAGTACACTGTCACACTCAGAGTTTTGCTGGAAAAAACAATATTTTGTAAGGTTTGCAAAGACCCAAGTTTAAATTTTTCCAAGTATGACAGTATAATTTTCATAGTAAATATGAAAGCTAATTACACCCATCCATCCATCCATTTTCTACCGCTTATTCCCTTTTGGGGTCGCGGGGGGCGCTGGCGCCTATCTCAGCTACAGTCGGGCGGAAGGCAGGGTACACATAACTTCAAAACCAGAAATGCATTATGTCTAAAAATGCCCATTTTATTATTCTATGTGGGTTTTTGCAGAGTCGACTGTTTTTGTAAAGTTTGCAAATAGAAAAAATAGGTTTTACTCACGATGACAGTACATTGTCTCACTCAATATTACAGTTATTTAAACATAACTCCTAAACCACACATGAAAAAAGGCAAATAATGCCTGGAATTATGCATATTTGTGAGTTTTACACGAAATATATCCTTTTTTAAGGATTGCAAATACAAAAAGTAGTTTTTTTACTGAATATGACAGTAATTTTCTTAGAATCCTGAGATAAGGCGAAAAAAGCAATAAAAATGCTTTAACATAACATAACCCCTGAAACACAAATGCAATATGTCCAAAAATGCCTGTAATGTTTAACATCTGTGTGTTTTACTAAAATCAATTGTTTTTGTTAAGTTTGCAAATAGAAAAAATAGGTTTTACTCACTATGACAGTACACTGTCACACTAAATATTACAGTTATTTAAACATAACTCCTAAACCACACATGCAAAATGGCTAATAATGCCTGGAAATAAATGTATTTTTGTGAGTTTTACTAGAAAAAATAGATATTGTAAGGTTTGCAAAGACCGAAGTTTGATTTTCACTTGTATCCGTAAAACTAAATTTGAAAGTTATATACACTTAACTTCAAAACCAAACATGCATTATGTCTAAATATGCCTGTGCTATTGTATCTTCAATGGTTTTACTAGAATCAATTGTTTTTGTAAAGTTTGCAAATAGAAAAATTAGGTTTTACTCACTATGGTCACGGTCACACTCAATATTACAACTATCTAAACATAACTCCTAAACTACACATGCAAAATGGCTAATACTGCCTGAAGAAATGTATCTTTGGGGGTTTACTGAAAAAAACAACAATATTTGTAAGGTTTGTAAAGACCCAAGTTTGATTTTTACTCAATATGATAGTATAACTTTCATAATAAATATGAAAGTTATATACACATTACTTTAAAACCAAACATGCATTATGTCTAAACATGCCTGTGCTATTGTATCTATGTGGGTTTTACTACAATCAATTGTTTTTTTTAAAGTTTGCAAATTGAAAAAATAGGTTTTACTCACTATGACAGTACACTGTCACACTCAATATTACAGTTATTTAAACTTAACTCCTAAACCACACATGCAAAATGGCTGATAATGCCTGGAAAAATGTATCTTTGTGAGTTTTACTAGAAAAAAACAATATTTTGTAAGGTTTGCAAAGACCCAAGTTTGATTTTTACTCAATATGACAATATGACCGTCATACTAAATATGAAAGTTATATTCACATAACTTCAAAACCAAACATGCATTATTTCTAAAAAGGCCTCTGCTATTGTATCTATGTGGGTTTTACTAGAATCAATGGTTTCTGTAAAGTTTGCAAATAGAAAAAGTAGGTTTTACTCACTATGACAGTAGACTGTCACACTCAATATTACAATTATCTAAACATAACTCCTAAACTACACATGCAAAATGGCTAATACTGCCTGGAGAAATGTATCTTTGTGAGTTTTACTGGAAGAAAAAAAACAGTTTTTGTAAGGTTTGCAAAGACCCAAGTTTGATTTTTACTCGATATGACAGTATAACTTTCATGATAATTTTGAAAGTTATATACACGTATTTTCAAAACCAAACATTCATTATGTCTAAAAATGCCTCTTTTATTGAACCAATGTGGGTTTTAGTAGAATCAATTGTTTTTGTAAAGTTTGCAAATAGAATAAATAGGTTTTACTCACTTTGACGGTACACTGTCACACTCAATATTACAGTTATTTAATTATAACTCCTAAACCACACATGAAAATGGGCTAATAATGCATGAAATAATGCGTCCTTGTGAGTTTTACACGAAATATATCCTTTTTTATGGATTGCAAACACAAAAAGTAGTTTTTTACTCAATATGACAGTAATGTTCTTAAAGTCCTACTGAAATTAGATTTTCTTATGTAAACGGGGATAATAGGTCCATTTTATGTGTCATACTTGATCATTTTGCGATATTGCCATATTTTTGCTGAAAGGATTTAGTAGAGAACATCGACGATAAAGTTCGCAACTTTTGGTGCGGATAAAAAAGCCTCGCCTTTACCGGAAGTCGCAGACGATGACGTCACATTGTTTTTATTGGGAGCCTCCAGCAGCAAGAGCTATTCGGATGGAGAAAACGACAATTTCCCCATTAATTTGAGCGAGGATGAAAGATTAGTGGATGATGATATTGTTGGCAAAGGATTAGAAAAAAAATATATAATAAAATAAAATAAAAAGCGACGGTTCCGGGCGGCAGCAGTGTGAGCGTTTCAGATGTAACTAGACACATTTACCAGGATAATTCTGGAAGATCCCTTATCTGCTTATTGTTTTAATAGTGTTTTAGTGAGACTGTAAAGACATACCTCGAGGTCGGATGGCTGCGGTGAATACGCAGTGTCTCAGAGAGAAGCCGAGGAGCCTAGCTCACAGCTGCCTTTTAAACAGCTACTGCAGGAGGATGAATAATCCAATGATGCCTCCGGGAAGGTATATATATCACAATTTTCCCATCCAAAAACATGCTGGTTGACGTAGAGAAACATGTTCGCTTGACCGCTCTGTGTTAAAAATAAAGAAACACCATCTGTGTCTCGGTACTAAAGACAGCTGCAATACACCGCTTTCCACCAACAGCATTGTTCTTTATAGTCTCCATTATTAATTGAACAAATTGCAAAAGATTCATAAACATAGGGGCGGTATGGCGTAGTGGGTAGAGCGGCCGTGCCAGAAACCTGAGGGTTGCAGGTTCGCTTCCCACCTATGGACATCAAAGTTGCTGCCGTTGTGTCCTTGGGCAGGACACTTCACCCTTTGCCCCCGGTGCCGCTCACACTGGTGAATGAATGATGAATGAATGATTGGTGGTGGTCGGAGGGGCCGTAGGCGCAAACTGGCAGCCACGCTTCCGTCAGTCTACCCCAGGGCAGCTGTGGCTACTGATGTAGCTTACCACCACCAGGTGTGAATGAATGATGGGTTCCCACTTCTCTGTGAGCGCTTTGAGGATATAACAATAGAAAAGCGCGATATAAATCTAATCCATTATTATTATTATTATTATTATAAACACAGATGTCCAAATTACTGTGTAATTATGCAAAAGAGAAGACTTTTAGCCGTAACTGGTGCTGAGCTAATATTTCCTGACAGTCCGTGACGTCACGCGCACGCGTCATCATTCCACGACGTTTTCAACAAGAAACTCCGCGGGAAACTTAAAATTGCAATTTAGTCAACTAAACCAGCCGTGTTGGCATGTGTTGCAATGTTAATATTTCATCATTGAAATATAAACTATCAGACTGCGTGGTCGGTAGTAGTGGGTTTGAGTAAGCCTTTAAATCCTGGGATAATGCGAAAAAAGCAATAAAAATGCTTTAACATAACATAACTCCTGAACTACAAATGCAATATGTCAAAAAATGCCTGTCATTTTTTATATAAATAATAAATAAATGATAAATGGGTTGTACTTGTATAGCGCTTTTCTACCTTCAAGGTACTCAAAGCGCTTTGACACTACTTCCACATTTACCCATCCACACACACATTCACACACTGATGGAGGGAGCTGCCATGCAAGGCGCTAACCAGCACCCATCAGGAGCAAGGGTGAAGTGTCTTGCTCAGGACACAACGGATGTGACGAGGTTGGTACTAGGTGGGGATTGAACCAGGGACCTTCGGGTTGCGCGCGGCCATTCTCCCAATGCTCCACGCCGTCCCATCAATATGTTTTACTACAACCAATTGTTTTTGTAAAGTTTGCAAATAGAAAAAATAGGTTTTACTCACTATGACAGTTCACTGTCACACTCAATATTACAGTTATTTAAAAATAACTTCTAAACCACACATGCAAAATGGCTGATAACGCCTGGAGAAATGTATCTTCATGAGTTTTACTAGAAAAAACTATATTTTGTATGGTTTGCAAAGACCCAAGTTGTATTTTCTCAATGTGACAATTTAACTGTCTTACTAAATATGAAAGTTATATACACATAACTTCAAACCAAACATGCATTATGTCTAAAAATGTCTGTGCTATTGTATCAATGTGGTTTTTACTAGAATCAATTGTTTTTGTAAAGTTTGCAAATAGAAAAAAGTAGGTTTTACTCACTATGACAGTACACTGTCACACTCAATATTACAATTATCTAAACTACACATGCAAAATGGCTAATAATGCTTGGAGAAATGTATTTTTGTGAGTTTTACTGGAAAAAACAATATTTTTTAAGGTTTGCAAAGACCCAAGTTTGATTTTTACTCAATATGACAGTATAACTTTCATTATGAATATAAAAGTTATATACACATAACTTCAAAACCGAACATGCATTATGTCTAAAAATGCCTGTTCTATTGAACCTATATTGGTTTTAGTAGAATCAATTGTTTTTGTAAAATTTGCACATAGAAAAAAAAGGTTTTACTCACTGTGACAGTACACTGTCACACTCAATATTACAGTTATTTAAACATAACTCCTAAACAACACATGAAAAAAGGCTAATAATGCCTGAAAAAATGCTTCCTTCTGATTTTTACACGAAATGTATCCTTTTTTAAGGATTGAAAACACAAAAGCCTTTTTTTTTTACTCAATATGAAAGTAATGTTCTTAGAATCCTGAGATAATGCAAAAAAAGCAATAACAATGTATTCCAACTTAACTCCTAAACCACATATGCAATATGTCTAAAAATGCATGCAATTTGTAATCTCTGTGAGTTTTACTAGAATCAATTAGTTTTGTAAAGTTTGCAAATAGAAAAAATAGGTTTTACCCACTATGACAGTACACTGTCAAACTCAATATTACAGTTATTTAAAAATAACTCCTAAACCACACATGCAAAATGGCTGATAATGACTGGAAAAAATTGTATATTTGTGAGTTTTACTAGAAAAAACACATTTTGTAAGGTTTGCAAAGATCCATGTTTGATTTTCACTCAATATGACTGTGTAACTGTAATACTAAATATGAAAGTTATTTACACATAACTTCAAACCGAAACATGCATTTTTCTAAAAATGCCTGTTTATTGTATCCATGTGGGTTTTACTATAATCAGTTGTTTTTGTAAAGATTGCAAATAGAGAAAATAGGTTTTACTCACTATGACAGTACACTGTCACACTCAATATTACAATTATCTTAACATAACTCCTAAACTACTCATGCAAAATGGCTAATAATGCCTGGAGAAATGTATTTTTGTGAGTTTTACAGGAAAAAACAACATTTTGTAAAGTTTGCAAAGACCCAAGTGTGATTTTTACTCAATATTACAGTATAACTTTCATAATAAATATGAAAGTTGTATACACATAACTTCAAAACCAAACATGCATTATGTCCAAAAATGCCTGTTCTATTGAATCTATGTGGGGTTTAGTACAATCAATTGTTTTTGTAAAGTTTGCAAATAGAAAAAATAGGTTTTACTCAATGTGACAGTGCACTGTCACCCTCAATATTACATTTATTTAAACATAACTCCTAAACGACATTTGAAAAAAAGGCTAATAATGCCTGAAATAATGCATCCATGTGAGTTTTACAAGAAATATATCCTTTTTGTAAGTATAACAAACACAAAAGTTATTTTTTTTTACTCAATATGACAGTAATGTTATTAGAACCCTGAGATTATGCGAAAAAAGCAATAACAATGTATTCCATCATAACTCCTGAACCACACATGCAATATGTCTAAAAATGCCAGCAATTTTTAATCACTGTGAGTTTTACTAGAATCAATAAGTTTTGTAAAGTTTGCAAATCGAAAAAATAGGTTTTACCCAATATGACAGTACACTGTCAAACTCAATATTACAATTATGTAAACATAACTCCTAAACTACACATGCAAAATGGCTAATAATGCCAGGAGAAATGTATCTTTGTGAGTTTTACTGGAAAAAACAATAGTTTGTAAGGTTTGCAAAGACCCAAGTTTGATTTTTACTCAATATGACAGTATAACTTTCATAATAAATATGAAAGTTATATACACATAACTTCAAAACCAAACATGCATTATGTCTAAAAATACCTGTTCTATTGAATTTATGTGAGTTTTAGTAGAATCAAATGTTTTCGTAAAGTTTTCAAATGGAAAAATTAGGTTTTAGTCACTGTGATGGTACACTGTCACTCTCAAAATTACAGTAATTTAGACATGACTCCTAAATCACACATGAAAAAAGGCTAATAATCCCTGAAATATTGCATCCTTGTGAGTTTTGCATGAAATGTATCCTTTTTTAAGGATTGCAAACACAAAAAGTAGATTTTTATTCAATACGTCCTAAATGTTCTTAGAATCCTGAGATAATGCAAAAAAAAAACAATACAAATGTATTCCAACATAACTCCTGAACCACAAATGCAATATGCCTAAACATGTTTGTAATTTGTAATCTCTGTGAGTTTTACTAGAATCAATTGTTTTTGTAAAGTTTGCAAATGGAAAAAAAAAAAAAAATCACTCACTATGACAGCACACTGACACACTCAATATTACAGTTAATTAAACATAACTCCTAAACTGCACATGAAAAAAAGCTAATAATGCCTGAAATAATGCATTCTTGTGAGTTTTACACGAAATATATCCTTTTTTAAGGATTGCAAACACAAAAAGTAGTTTTTTTACTCAATATGACAGTAATGTTCTTAGAATCCTGAGATAATGCGAAAAAAGTATTAACAATCCAACATAACTCCTGAATCACAAATGCAACATGTCTAAAAATGCCTGTAATTTTTAATATCTGTGAGTTTTACTAGAATCAATTGTTTTTGTATAGTTTGCAAATAGAAAAAAATAGGTTTTACTCACTTTGACGCTACACTGTCACACTCAATATTACGGTTATTTAAACATAACTCCTAAACCACACATGAACAAAGGCTAATAATATCTGAAACAATATACCCTTGTAAGTTTTACACAAAATTGTCCTTTTTTAAGGATTACAAACACAAAAAGTATTTTTTTACTCAATAAATAAATGATAAATGGGTTGTACTTGTATAGCGCATTTCTACCTTCAAGGTACTTAAAGCGCTTTGACACTACTTCCACATTTTCCCATTCACACACACATTCACAAACTGATGGAGGGAGCTGCCATGCAAGGCGCTAACCAGCACCCATCAGTAGCAAGGGTGAAGTGTCTTGCTCAGGACACAACGGATGTGACGAGGTTGGTTCTAGGTGGGGATTAAACCAGGGACCCTCGGGTTGCACACAGCCACTCTTCCACTGCGCCACGTCGTCCCTATAGACATAACTTATTTATTACTGTCATGATAAATATGACAGTAATGTTCTTAGAATCCTGAGATCATGCGAAAAAAGCAAGAGAAATGTATTCCAACATAACTCCTGAACCACAAATGCAATATGTCCCAAAATCCTTGTAATTTTTAATCTCTGTGGGTTTTACTAGAATCAATTATTTTGTAAAGTTTGCAAATGGAAAATATAGGTTTTACTCACTACGACAGTATACTGTCACACTCATTATTACAGTTATTTAAACATAACTCCTAAACACCACATGCAAAATGGCTGATAATGCCTGGAAAAAATGTATCTTTGTGAGTTTTACTAGAACAAAACATATTTTGTAAGGTTTGCAAAGACTCAAGTTTGATTTTTACACAAAATATATCCTTTTTTAAGGATTGCAAACACAAAAAGTAGTTTTTTTACTCAATATGACAGTAATGTTCTTAGAATCCTGAGATAATGCGAAAAAAGCAATAACAATCCAGCATAACTCCTGAACCACAAATGCAACATGTCTAAAAATGCCTGTAATTTTTAATATCTGTGAGTTTTACTCGAATCAATTGTTTTTGTATAGTTTGCAAATAGAAAAAATAGGTTTTACTCACTTTGACGCTACACTGTCACACTCAATATTACAGTTATTTAAACATAACTCCTAAACCACACATGAAAAAAGCTTAATATTGCCTAAAATAATGCACCCTTGTGAGTTCTACACGAAACATATCCTTTCTTAAGGATTGCAAACACAATAAGTAGTTTTTTACTCAATATGAGAGTAATGTTCTTAGAATCCTGAGATAATGCGAAAAAAGAAATAAAAATGTATTCCAACATAACTCCTGAACCATAAATGCATTATGTCTAAAAATGCCTGTGCTATTGTATCTATGTGGGTTTTACTAGAATCAAGGGTTTTTGTAAAGTTTGCAAATAGAAAAAAATAGGTTTTACTCACTATGACAACACACTGTCACACTCCATATTACAGTTATTTAAACATAACTCCTAAACACCACATGCAAAATGGCTGATAATGCCTGGAAAAAATGTATCTTTGTGAGTTTTACTAGAAAAAAACATATTTTGTAAGGTTTGCAAAGACTCAGGTTTGATTTTTACTCAATATGACTGTACTAAATATAATGTAATACTAAATATAAATAAATAAATAAATGGGTTGTACTTTTATAGCGCTTTTCTACCTTCAAGGTACTCAAAGCGCTTTGACACTACTTCCACATTTACCCATTCACACACACATTCACACACTGATGGAGGGAGCTGCCATGCAAGGCGCCAACCAGCACCCATCAGGAGCAAGGGTGAAGTGTCTTGCTCAGGACACAACGGACATGACGAGGTTGGTACTAGGTGGGATTTGAACCAGTGACCCTCGGGTTGCGCACGGCCACTCTCCCACTGCGCCACGCCGTCCCATATGAAATATGAAAGTTATATACACCTAACTTTAAAACCCAAGATAAATTATGTCTAAAAATGCCTGTGCTATTGTGTCTATTTGGGTTTTACTAGAATCTATTGTTTTTGTGAAGTTTGCAGATAGAAAAATAATGTTTTTACTCACTATGACAGTACACTGTCACACTCAATATTACAATTATCTAAACATAACTCCTAAACTACTCATGCAAAATGGCTAATAATGCCTGGAAAAATGTATTTTTGTGAGTTTTACAGGAAAAAACAATATTTTGTAAAGTTTTCAAAGACCCAAGTGTGGTTTTTACTCAATATTACAGTATAACTTTCATAATAAATATGAAAGTTGTATACACATAACTTCAAAACCAAACATGCATTATGTCTAAAATGCCTGTTCTATCGAACCTATATGGGTTTTAGTAGAATCAATTGTTTTTGTAAAGTTTGCAAATTGAAAAAATAGGTTTTACTCACTATGACAGTGCACTGTCACATTCAATATTACAGTCATTTAAACATATCTCCTAAACTACACATGCAACATGGCCAATAATGCCTGGAGAAATGTATCTTTTTGAGTGTTACTGGAAAAAACAATATTTTGTAAGGTTTGCAAAGACCCAAGTTTGATTTTTACTCAATGTGACAGTTTAACTTTCATAATAAAAATGGAAGTTATATACCCATAACTTCAAAACATGCATTATGTCTAAAAATGCCTTTTCTTTTGAACCTATATGGGTTGTAGTAGAATCAATTGTTTTTGTAAAGTTTGCAAATAGAAAAAATATGTTTTTACTCACTATGACAGTCACACTCAATATTTCAGTTATTTAAACATTGTGGTGCATTGTCCGGAGCTTAAACTGCAAACAAAGTGGTTTTAGTACAAAAGTTGTATTTACCCAATATCAAAAAGTACAGGTTGGATTAAATTGCCCATGCAAACAGACATCGTCCTTCTGGAGAGACGTGGATGATCAAAATCAAGCGAATCATATCAAAAGTTGGTCCACTGGCTTTTTATATGTTTTCCTCATGTGTCAAGGTCTTTTTGTTTTGCAACTGCTTGTTCCAAAACAACCGTGGATCTCTTAGTCATAACAAACAGTCATAACATTTCTTAGACTGGTCAGAGCGACCACAAACTGAACTTTCCCCCACATATGATCCCTTGGTTCTGAATAGAAAAAAAAAAGAAAAGAGTAGACCTATTAAAGCTTTTTCACAGATTTTCTTTTAGGACTTCAACAGACCCAAAATATTGTATAAAAGTCAGAAATTCCACTACAAACCCCCCTTCCAGGGTTTTAGAACCCTGTCTCATACCGATTTCTGACCTAGGCCACTTACTTAAAATTTCTACCAGAGATAGAGGCGAAAACCCCTATGTTGTTATGCGGGGCGAAAATTCCTCTATGACCCTCACTGAGCGATCGCTGTTATCAGCCTGTAGTAAAAACCATCTCACAAAACACAATTAGTGGCCTCCCCTTTGATTTAGTAAAATGGAAAAACAGAATACTTTGATCATTAACATCATTGAACTTAATTAGATGAATATATATATATATATATATATATATATATATATATATATATATATATATATATATATATATATATATATATATATATAAATTGGGACCGCGTGGCACAACGAGAGAGTGGTCCCTGGTTCAATTCCCACCTAGTACCAACCTCGTCACGTCCGTTGTGTCCTGAGCAAGACACTTCACCCTTGCTCCTGATGAGTGCTGGTTGGCGCCTTGCACGGCAGGTCCCTCCATCAGTGTGTGAATGTGTGTGTGAATGGGTAAATGTGGAAGTAGTGTCAAAGCGTTTTGAGTACCTTGAAGGTAGAAAAGCGCTATACAAGTACAACCCATTTATTTATTATTTATATATATATATATATATATATATATATATATATATATATATATATATATATATATATATATATGCCTATTCAGATGTATTTCACATTAATGATCAATCAAACAAAAACTGTTTATAATTAATATAGACTTATGACTGTAAGCTGTTGCAGAATTCTTTCTCCGGCATTTGCAATGAATGTAATTACCAATATGATTGTTAGGTGATTGATAAAGAATAAAAACTGAATTTCGTATGAGTTCATGCTCGATTAGTGCTCGTGTAGATTTTTGGTGGTGCCACAGGCTGGTGGCTTGCCGACACCTCGTTGGGCCCTTGGGTGTCTTGGTTGAGAAGGAGATCCACTCAAACAGTCCGGCTTTGTCTCTTTTTGGGGTGTGTGTCTCTGTCCATTGGGTAAACTGTGCAGGGGCATGTGCGCTCTGGCCAAGATGGGGAAGGCAAAGGGCGGTGGGGGTGGGGCGGTTGGTGCTCAATACAGGTCCTCGGCTTGCTTCAAGGCCTCTTCGCCGTTTGGTACCTTCCACAGCTGCTGGAGGTCCGACAGACACAGCGTGGCTGGCAACCTTAGTCGTTCTCGTCATCGCTGGCAAGGTGTTTTCTTTCCTCTGAGGTTCCTCCCAGTCAGGTCTCGGGAACAGGTCTGGGATCCGACTTTGACCCTGTCCCTCTCGGTGGGTAGAAGGGGAATCTGGAGTAGTGGCCTGTCATCCTCGAATCTGCACAGAGGAACTGACACACAAATTCTGCATCTTTTTTATGTTATAATTACCTTTTTGGTCTCACGCTGATTCTTCCTTCCGTTGGCACTTATGTCCTGGGAAGGGCCGATCTGTATGTAGCTTACAGGGTGAAAATTCAAAAGCGCAAAAACAATTGTATTCAGGGACATTTATATGATCATTAACGCTAATGGCAACTTGTCAATCAAATTCAATTTGGTCTGTGCACTGATTTTAGCCAATTCGTTTTGACGTTCTGGTTCATCCTTTTCAACATTACCTTAAGGCTAAGGATGAACCTATTTTCTAGTCGGAGAGCCTTTTCGACCAAGGCTTAATACGTTTTTATTAATAAAATGGTTGCTGTTGTTTAACCTAATCTTTTTGGGGAAACCATGTCAGGGTATTAGATCATTTACAAAACATTTAATTACCGTATTTTTCGGACTGTAAGTCGCAGTTTTTTTCATAGTTTGGCCGAGGGTGGGACTTATACTCAGGAGCGACTTATGTGTGAAATTATTAACACATTACCGTAAAATATTAAATAATATTATTTAGCTCATTCAGGTAAGAGACTAGACATATAAGATTTCATCGGATTTAGCAATTAGGAGTGACAGATTGTTTGGTAAACGAATATGTTATGTATATGTTATAGTTATTTGAATTACTTCTCAGTTGGTTATTTATGCGTCATATAACGTACACTTATTCAGCCTGTTGTTCACTATTCTTTATTTTTTATAAATTGCCTTTCAAATGTCTATTCTTGATGTTGGGTTTTATCAAATAAATGCGACTTATATTCCAGTGGGACCTATATATGTGTTTTTCCTTCTTTATTATGCATTTTCGGCAGGTGCGACTTATACTCCGGAGCGACTTATACTCCGAATAATACGGTACTGAATTTGCAGCTTCCTTTGAGGTTGGGGTTGCTTCCGCCAACCACTGCAATTATCAATTAAATAAAAACCTTGACACGCTCAAACTTGACACAGCCCAATTTCACCTCCTCCCCCTCTGTCCCTGAAAAAGGGACAGTGTTAGTTGTAGTAGCAATAGTAATAGTAGTAGTGGTAGTAGTAGTAGACGTAGTAGTAGTAGTACTTTCAGAAACATCCAAGAAAAAGAAAAGGCAGCTGATTGTCAAGCGCAGCAAAAGCAGAGGCGGAGGACAAGTCATATTGGAGGTCAATGTTTGCTTTTGGGAATAGTAATTTGATATTTTACAACACATAGTAAATTATCGTGCCTCAATAAATCACTATGTAGTTTCTTTAATTTAGTCTTTATATGATAGGACAATGCACAGAAACATTATTCAAAAACAGATATGTTCTGTACCAGATAAATATCTAAATAACTACTTTTCATCGGCAGTTTCTGGCTACCTAAATTAAAGGAATACAAAATCATGCAATACAATTATGGCACTACTTAATCATAACTAATAATGTATATATATAAATAATAATTCATAATTAATCAATAAATAACCATAATATAGCATGTAATTGAATTAAGAAAAGTCATAAAATGCCCTTTCACTGACACATACTTAATATCCAATACAACCACAACTTATTTACATCATCACACAAAGACAATACATGCTCTTGTTCACATCTATCATCATTTGTAAAAACTACCACGATTTTAGCAGACAAACCTCACAATTAAAAAAAAAAATGCTCTCATGGATAATATAATACACATTAAGTTGATATGTCAACCATAATGCCCACCTTATTGACCGTGTGAGCAGTTTTGATTGCTCCGAAGCCACTTTTTATAACTCAAATGTTTCCATTTCTTTTGATCTAACAGGGAGAAGGCTAATTGATCTGTACTTGTTGATGTCTTGTTTATTTCCTGCTTTATGGATTGCGATGATAGTAACAGTTTTCAACGTGGTAGGGAAAGTGTTTTCTGTTACTGATTTATTTATCAATGTTGTTATAGGAGCAGTAAGACTATCTTTATACGTTTTTAGGAAGAAAGTGTCCAAATTATATATCGAGATCGTGAGTTTGATAATGCAGGGAGTATTTTGTTTACCTTTGTTTCATTTGTTAATTCTAAACTTAGTCCATCTTGAATAAATGGCAATTCTTTGCATTGATTTTGAGGGACTTTTTATTCAGGGTTTGTACAGACTTGAAGAAATCTTCATTAAAATGATTACTTATGTCCGTTCTGTCTGTGATAGTACCGCCATTGATATTTAATCTTATAGTGTTGTTTCTTGTTTGCTTTCTTCCAGTGAGTTTTTTTTCAATGGTTTTCCATAGCTGTCTAATGTTCCCTTTTGCAGCTTTGATTGATTCTAAGTGAAAGTCAGCCCTAGACTTTCCTATAAGCATTGTAACTCCTAAAATTTAAAAAAATCATATGACCCGTATTGAGACCTGTTTTAATTTCTCTTTTGAGATCTGAGTCCCGACTTTTCATTAGAATCCAAATTGTTTCATTGATCTAAGGTATTTTTATTTTAGCACTTTTCTTTCTGGATTTTGTTTTAGTGTATTTGCAGATGATCTCTTTGATTTTTGTATCCAATGTAATTCTAGTAGGGCTGCTTATCATTTGTTTCTGTTAAGGCGAATACGGGTGGAAGGAGACGGCCCAACAGTGGAAGTCCAACTCAATATTTATTGAGTAATTAATGATTACGTGGGATGTGTATGCTACTATGTGTTTGAGTGTGAACTATGTGCTGGAATTAACATATGGAAATACCGTAAAGAATGTTGTTGTGCGTGTTGGATGGTGGCGTCCAAAATCAGAGGGAGAAGGCAAAAGCAATCCGGTGTCCGAGCGTGGTCGTGGGGCAGGAGAGAGCGTCCAAAGTTCAGGCAATGTGTCGGGGATCCAGGAGAGCAAATCAGGGTTCCAGAGAGGATGGCAGCAGGAATGGAGACAGGGGCTGTGGAAGGAAGGAGAGACGAAGGAGATCACAAACAAGGCAGGAGGAAAACGAGCACAGGAATAAATCGCTGGTGAGAGTCAGATACGTGAGGCTTACTGCAAGCAATAGCAACGTTCCAACGACGAGGGTTCAGCGGCGGGAATCTTTATCCTGTCGTCCGTAATCACTGCCAGGTGTCTTGATTGGTGATCGTCTCCAGCTGTGTGTGTGAGCGGTCCGCGCTGCGGGCGTCCTTCCCGTCTTTCCCGTTCGGAAATGTTGAGACAGTCCTGAACCCAGTGACCAGGTTGTTCAGAGGCAAAACAGTTTCCACCCCGGCCTGACTTTGAAGGAACGCGTTGTCCACCACCCGAGTCCACCTGTCTGGTCTCACATCTGTTGCGGATTCATTTCTTCACCTGCTGGAACTCAAAAGGAAGGTTACCCACTGCAGAATATACTTTAGCTGATGTTTGACCTTTCGATTCTTTTGACATTTTTGCTTCAGAATTTGTAAATCAAAGAGTTGTTTCCTTGTTACTCTATCTCAGCCTTTGTCGTTGTCCGCTTGCTTAGTCCAATTCTGCATATCACGTTTAAACTCACAGCATTAAATTGTCCCATTAAATATTATCAACTTAAGATTATCTATGAGTTAATGAGACTGTCGTTTGTGTCTATCAGTTAGCTAGTTGTGCACTCTGGCTTCCTGTCGTGCGTGATATTCTACAAAAGAAAAGCATGCATTAATTCTCGTCCCTTTAGATTCCATTCCACCATTATTTTGATAGCGCGGGCCCCACACACACACACAAGGTCCGTGTGCTAAGATAAGCCGACCAACACTTCTATCCTTTGTAACACTTTTATATTTCGATTCTTATTATAGTTATTAATCTAGGCTTTTATTTGTGACTATCATTTGACACTATTCAAAGCAAATGGTTTTAAAGGTTATAATTATTTACATTATACTATCACAAGTCTATAGCTAACTGAAAGCTGTTGAGATTTTAGTGTGCCACATTATTTATCCTATCTTAGCTCACCACCCAGATGTATGGTGTAATGCAATGTCTAAATAAAAATAAAATACACCTACCTAAAAATGGTAGTCTACACTTTAAAGTTAAACGACTTAAAACTTGCTTTTATTATATTCATTTTCAAAACCACCTCCACCAGAGCAGATATTTTCCTCACAATCCTATCTCAATACCCCATAAATTGTAAAACTATTGCATAAGAGGTGTTTCACAACAGTGGTTAAATAGTTATTTATGTAATAGATCTCGATATGTGGAAATTGATAAGACTAAATCACAGCCAAAAGAATCACTTGTGTTGTTCCACAAGCCTTGTTATTTGGACTTAATTTATTTATACTTAATTTAAATGATATTTATTCAGTATCTAATAAATTAAAATGTATTACGTTTGCAGATGATACAAATGTATATTGTTCAGGAGAATACTTGAAACCGCATATTGAATATATAAAGGGAAAACTATACAAATTCATTGCTATTCTGTATAAAGTAAGACACATGCTGAATAAGAAATGTCTGCATATGTTATTTTATCATTTTATTTTTCCATATTTAACATATTGTTTTTGGGGAAATGTTTATGGAACAAATATAGACCCAATTCTTAAACTTTAAAACAAATCATTAGAATAATACACAAAGTGTGCTACTATGAACATACCAAACCATTATTTATAAGTTGTAATATGCTAAAATGGTCAGATATTTTGTTTTTTAAAAACAATGGACATTATGTTCCGAGTAAAGAACAACAGCCCTTCCAGAGTGTATTCTTAGCTTATTTACTTTAAGAGGAGATATTGATTTCTGAAATAGGTAAAGTAAGAACAACTATAAAATTACAAATGTATTTCAGCTTAAGGAGTCAACAACCAACCAAACGAACAAACAAACAAACTTGCAGCAAACCACCATCAACTGCATACGCTGACACATGAATACCATCCACGAATACCTTCATTTGTCACCTTCTTATATTTTCTTCTACATGCTTTTTCTTTACAAACCACATCCTGTATCCATCTCTTCCTTACACTTCCCATAATGTTTCTATTTCTATTCTCCTCTACTAGAAACCATTCACGTAAGGTTATAACCATCATTTTTCTCTTCCTTTTTCCAAACCATTCTCTTCACCTTCCCTTCAAACCTCTCCTGCTCTCTATCTTTTTCTCTCTCTCTCCCAATAAAAATGTGCAAGTAATACATACATTTTTCTCTTTATCTCTTTAAAAACACATCAATCCAAAATAAATCAGTCTTATGAAACACAACAGTGTCAACAACAATCCAAACACAGAGATCTATAGAGGCAGAAATAAGTATAAGAAATATAAAAACAAGCTAATTGGTATACTACGAACATCTAAGAGGGAATACTACAGTCAATTACCAAACAAGAACAGACACAACATGAGACCTAAACAGCATCATTAAAAATGGTGCTTAGAAAGATTACCTCCAGTACTTTCTAGATGGAAATACAAAAAATTACAATATCAACCAAATAGTTAAATGTTTTAATGATTAGTTTATTAATATCGGAAAAATCTGGAGCAAAGAATTCCAAATGCAGATGATGGGTCAATTTTATTACTTCCACAATTCTCCAAAATTATGGAAAAACTATTCAATAACTGATTAGATAATTTTATCAACAAAATTCAGAGCAAATATCTCAACATCAATAGCATTTATCAAAATAACGGAGGAAATTACCAATGCAATAGACAGTAACGAATGTGCGGCCGCTTTGTTCATAGATTTAAAAAAGCATTTGACACAATTAATCATGATCTTTTAATACAAAAATTAGAACGATATGGCATCAGAGGTTTGGTCCTCAACTGGGTAAGCAGTTATTTAACCAACAGGAAGCAATATGTGAAGATGGGTGAAAACGTGTCAACACGGCTAGATATATCCTGTTGTGTACCCCAGGGATCAATACTGGGACCAAGACTGCTTAATCTTTATACAAAGGACATTAGTAAAATTACAAGGGACCCGAAATCAGTTCTATTTGCAGACGACACAATCGCTCTCTGTTCAGGAGAGAACACACAGAAGATATTACAAACAGTCACGGAAAAAATGAACAAATCAAAAAACGTTTGACAAAGACGGACTATTTTTGAATCTCAGCAAAACTAAAACAATGCTATTTGGTAACAGTAGAAAAGAGCATCAGACACAAACACAAATAAACAGAGTAGACACTTAAAGGGTAAAGGAAATCAGATTCTCGGGAGTATCAATAGACGACAGAATGAACTGGAAATCTCATATACAAAACATACCAAATAAGGTGGCGAAAACCATTTCAATAATGAACAAAGCAAAATACGTGATGGGCCAAAAATCACTTTATATTCTCTACTGCTAGCTAGTGTTACCATATCTGAGTTATTGTGCAGAAATATGTGGCATTAGCTACAAATGTGCACTACATTCGTAATCTGTGTTACAAAAAAGATCAATTAGACTTTCTTTCTTTTCTTAGTTTATTTCGAACATCACATACATACAACATTATACATCAGTTAAATTCATCATTTCGCAATACACAATACATCATGTCCGAAAAGGAGTAGGAAGAAGCAAAGCTTATTTAATCCTACCCCTTTTCCTCTTCAGAGCGCTCACAATATATACATTCATTCACTGACCTTCTTTACAGCAAAATATCAAAATAGCAAAATGACATCTATGAGTGATTAACACAGCAGTTTTCTAACATGTACTTAATTATTTCAGTCATTATTAACATACTAAGATGAAGAATATCTTATTTTCAATAAGTTTGAAAGTGTTTCTCATAATACTTCTTCTTTGTACTTTGTAAGCACTATTAATTTAAACATTCTCTTAAACTGGCTCATATCAGTACAATGTTTAACTTCTTTACTTAATCCATTCCATAATTTAATTCCACATACTGATATGCTAAAAGTTTTAAGTGTTGTACGGGCATACAAATGTTTTAAGTTAGATTTTCCTCTAAGGTTATATTTCTCCTATTTAGTTGAGAAGAATTGTTGTACATTCTTAGGTAGCAGGTTATGATTTACTTTGTACATCAATTTAGCTGTTTGCAATTTTATCAAGTCATCGAGCTTTAATATTTTTGACTCAATAAATAAAGGGTTTGTATGTTCTCTATATCCAACATTGTGTATTATTCTAATTGATCTTTTTTGTAACACAGTTAACGAATGTAGCGCACATTTGTAGTTGTTTCCCCATATTTCTGCACAATTACTCAGATATGGTAACACTAGCGAGCAGTAGAGAATATAAAGTGATTTTTGGCCCAGGACGTATTTTGCTTTATTCATTATTGAAATATTTTTTGCCACCTTGTGTTGTATGTTTTGTATATGAGATTTCCAGTTCATTTTATCATCTATTAATACTCCCAAAAATTTGGTTTCTTTTACCCTTTCGATATCTATTCCATCAATTTGTATTCGTGTCTGATGCTCTTTTCTACTGTTACCAAATAGCATTATTTTAGTTTTACTGAGATTCAAGGATAGCCTGTTTTTATCAAACCATTTTTTCAATTTATTAATTTCTTCCGTTATTATTTGTATTATCTTATGTGTGTTCTCTCCTGAACAGAAAGCAGTTGTGTCGTCAGCAAATAAAACTAACTTCAAGTCTTTTGTAACTTTGCAAATATCGTTTATATAAAGATTGAACAATCTTGGTCCCAGTATTGATCCCTGGGGTACACCACAAGATATATCCAATCGTGTTGAACTATTTTCACCCATCTTCACATATTGCTTCCTGTTGGTTAAATAACTTCTTATCCAGCTCAAGACCAAACCTCTGATGCCATAACGTTCTAGTTTTTTTAATTAAAATATCATGATTAATTGTGTCAAATGCTTTTGTTAAATCCATGCTTTTGTTAAATCCTAAAGACTAATACATAATGTTTGATGTAGAGAACATACAAACCCTTTATTTAATGAGTCCAAATTATTAAAGTTCGCTGATTTGGTAAAATTGCAAACAGCTAAAATGATGTACAAAAATTATAACCTGCTACCAAAGAATATACAACAATTCTTCTCAACTAAAGAGAAGAAATATAACCTTAAGGGAAAATCTGGTTTAAAACATTTGTATGCACGTACAACACCCAAAACCTTTAGCATATCAGTATGTGGAATTAAATTATGGAATGTATTAAGTAAAGAAGTTAAACATTGTACTGATATGATCCACTTTAAGAGGCCGTTCAAATTAATAGTGCTTGCAAAGTACAAAAAATAAGGATTATGAGAAACACTTTCAACCCTATTGAAAATAAGATATTCTTCATCTCAGTATGTTAATAATGACTGAATTAAGTAATTACAAATTACAAAACTGCTGTATGACTCATTTAGCTATAATACTATAAAAAGGTCAGTGAATGAATGTATATATTTGTAAACGCTCTGACCTGGGAAAGGGTCAGGATTAAATAAGCTTTGTTTCTTCCTACTCCTTTTCGTACGTGATGTAATGTGAAATGATATGACATTTTTTGATGTATTATGTTGTAAGTCTGTTCATGACCAAACCTGTGACTCAGACTTCATGATTCACACAGGTGTGACTATAAATGTCGACAATATTTTGATTAAACCCAGTTACACAGATAAAAGTTAAAAATATTTTAGAATATACATTTAAATTTTCTTTTATTGTGATTATTCTTAAAATAATTAAAATGTCAATATATTTAAATAATCAATTTATCTTCATCATATTTAAATTAAATGTTATTAATTTATTTGTTATATACTATTAATTCAAAACTACAACGTGTTCTGATCTATGATGAGTGTGCGGGTGTGCGGGTGTATCTTAACTCCCACACAGGAACTGGATCAGTACAGCCTCAAAGCTGTGCAAAACTTAATATTAAACACATAAAATAAATTAATGATGAATCAACCTATGCTTCAATGTCCCACATTCCAAATGTATTTATTGATATTTAAATGTTTATGTTGGGTTTCTTCTTTCTTCACTCATCTTCAATGAATACTCCAGTTGTATATATATGAAAGATGATGGTTTATTTTAAGTATGGTTCAGTAGAATGTCTCACAGCACCGGGAAACAAAACATCGTTAACGGGAAAATAGAACACAACTACATCGTACTTTCCTGTGTGTATAACGTCATTTCCTGGCGCGCATCGAACCGGAAGAGATCACGTGACGATAGCACGGACGCGCCGGCACTACCGTATATAACCTGTTGGAGGCGCATAACAACAACGGCAAGCCTCTCTTCTCTTGATACACAGACACCCCCCCTTGATCTCATGACCATGAAACAGTGAAACACATTAGTTTCCAAAAAAGAATAATTTGAATTTGTCAATCTTGGCTCTTGTAGTAGGTTTTGTTAAGATGTCTGCAACCATGTATTCTGTAGGACAGTAGTCCAATTAATTTTTCCCTTTAGTGAGTGCCTCGCAAAGGAAATGGTATTTGACATCAATATGTTTGGACCTCTGTCTATTATCTGGATTTTTGCTCAACAAAAGAGCCCCTTGATTGTCTCCATGAATTGTTGTACAATCGTACAAACATTTGTCCATGCCACTCAACAGTTGGGTGATATAAATACTTTCTCGTGTAATGGTGGATAAGCCAATATATTCAGCTTCACAAGTTGACAATGCAACTGTTGGTTGTTTCTTTGATTTCCAGGATATAGCTGGACCTTGTTTTGTTAGACCGAAACAATATCCACTAGTGCTGCGTCGGTCTTTCACTGATGATGCCCAGTCTGAATCGCTAAATGCAATCAGTTTGAGGCCTTCCTCACTTTTCTTGAAACTTAGTTCAAAGTCATGTGTACCCTTGAGATACCTTAGCACATGTTTGGCAGCAACTAGATCCTGTGCTGTTGGCTTTGCCAATGTTTGTGATAACCTACCAACAATCCAGCTGATATCTGGTCCGGTGCAGGTCATGGCATGGATCAAACTACCAATGATTTCACGGTATTCTTTGGGGTTTACCACCTCGGTAGTGTCCCACTCATTTTAATTTGTAGTGCTCAGTTCTACTTTCTGTTCAGAAGGAGTGCTTCTAGGTTTGCATTCTGACATGTCAAACCTTTCAAGCATCTTTTGTATGTACATCTTTTGATCCATTTTAATTTCATTCTGTTTCTGTCAAAATGAATACCCAGGAAATAAGATATCTTACCCAGGTCTTTCATGTTAAATTTGGCTTTCATTGTGTCTTTGAATTGCTCAAGTGCTTCTTTCCTACTTGCAGCAATGATCAGGTCGTCCAACCATATGATAACAATGACTGTTTCATTTTCTGTTTGTTTTCGGTAGACACAATGATCAGATAGGTTTCTTTTGAAATTGTTTTGTTCTATATAGTCATTTAAAAGTTTGTATCAATTTCTCCCTGATTGTTTTAGGCCATAGATTGATTTCTTCAACCTAAATATTAGTTTTTCACCTGTGTCCGATGTTTTCTGAAAACCTTCTGGTTGTTCTAGGTATATCTCTTCATCAATGGAGGCATGTAAATATGCCATTTTCACATACATCTGGTGGACGGTGAGGTCATTTTGAACAGCTATTTGCATCAATACACGCACAGAAGTAATGTCTGCGGTTGGTGCAAATGTTTCTTGATAATCTATACCTTCAGTTTGATTGTATCCATTGGCAACATATCTAGCTTTGAAAAGCTGTCCTTTCTCTGTGTTTTCTTTGAGGGCATAAACCCACCTTCCGCCTACTGCATTTTTCCCTTTTGGTAATGTTGTTAGTTCAAATGTGTCATTTTCTTTGAGAGATGCCAACTCGTCTTTCATGGCTTTTTCCCAGCTGGCTGCCTCTGATGACATCAGGGTGTCTTTATACATCTGTGGGACTCCACACACTGCCCTGCAACAGTGATCAATAACGTCATGGCTTTCATTGATATCATCAAATTTTGTTACATATTCCTCTAAGTATTTTGGAGGAACAATTCTCTCTCTCTTTGGGTAACGACCTCTTTGTTCTGTTCTAGTCTCTGTGTTAGTTGTGGCATCATTTAACACCACATCTTCCTCTACTTCCAGAGTTTGTGTTTGGTTATCAACATCATTTCGGGCTACAGTTTGATTTTCGATGATCACTGATTTTTCTGACACAGTGTCAGGTAATTTGGTTTCATTGCTTTCACAATGTGGGATTTCCAAGTCATACGCCTTTGTTTGTGTGTCTTTTTCTGCAATGTTCTTTTTGGTGAATTTTACCAGTCTGTGTTTTGACACCTTTCTTGACTGTGGATCATAGACCAAGTATGTTGGACTATTTTTACTATAGCCCACAAATACTCCTTTCTCACACCTTGGTTCAAGTTTCTTGTGACTGTGAGTGTATGCGTAACACTCCGAGCCAAACACCCACATTTTTGAAATGTTGGGCTTCTTTCCAGTTAGCATGAAATATGGTGTGTTCTTTGTTCTGTCATTGTAACATCTGTTCCGAATGTGAGCGGCACTGTGAACAGCATAAGGCTATAATGTTTTTGGTAACTCTTTTTCTAGTAGCATACACCTTGCCATTTCAAACAGTGTTCGCCATTGTCTTTCAGCTGTACCGTTTTGATGAGGAGAATAAGGTGACGAGGTTTCATGTCTGATACCTTTCTCTCTCAAAAGTGTTTGAAAATTGTTTCCAGTGAACTCAGTTCCATTATCTGAGCGCATACATTTTACGTTGCCATATGGGGAAACGTCTGCAATGAACTTCTCTGTCGCAAGGGTAGTTTCACTCTTATTCTTCAAGAAGTAAACAAATACTGCCCCTGAATAATCATCAGTAAATGAGACTGAATATTTATGCCCATCTAATCCAATTGGGTCAACAGGGCCGGCCAGGTCAGTGTGCACCAGCTCTAGGGGTGCACTAGCTTTGACATCAGGTAATTTGTTCCTAGTGTTAGTGAATTTTCCTTGTGTACAAATGTCACATTCTATCTTTGCATCTCCTGTAACTGTCATGCCTGTCACAACATTTTTAAGCTTCAACACATCATTCACATTGCAGTGCCCCAAGATCTCATGCCATGTTTTCACATCACAACATAGATTCACTTTGTCTTTTAACATCATGTCATGCACAGAGTCATCATATGGTTTTTGATGGTTTACCGTTTTGAGGTAGTACAGCCTCACGTGTACTTCTACCTTGAAGGTGTTTCCTTCTTTCATGATGAGCCGTTTTTTTCCTTCTTCGAAGATCACTTGAGCTCCATCAGTCGTGGCTGCTTTCACCGACATGAAGTCTTGTGGGTAGATTGGGATGAACAAGGCGTTCTTCAGTGTGATGGGGACGCTTCTCCCCTCTGTCTTGCGTAGAAGAACCACTGCATCGCCTCTCTTCAGCGCCACGTTGTTCTTCCTTCTTCCATCGGCCAACTCCATGTAGTGTTTGTTTGGGTTAAAAGTCTCATCAAATCGTGTGAATTTGCTCTTCTCAGTGATTGTGTGTGACGTCGCCCCACAGTCCACCATCAGTCCATTTTGTTTGATGCTGTCTGGAAGCACCAAATGACTGGCTTGGAACACAAAGGAGGTGCTACTTTCCTTTGAATCTTCTTCTTTTTCCATAGTTTATTTTGCAGAGTCAGGCTTGTTTTTTCTTCTGCACGTCTCGTCTGTATGTGTTGTGCTTCTGTGGTAGTTGCACCACTTTGGTGTTGTTTTGTGGGGACAATTTCTCGCAAAATGTCAACGATTCCCACATCCATAACAGGTTGCTGACGCTATGTCCACTTTCATTACGTTGTCTGAATTTGGTATGTGTTCAAATTTCTCTGTCTCTTCGTAGCTCCGTAGTTTGCTCTTGAACTCCACAAAAGTCACTTCATCGTTGCTCTGTGTCATGTGAATGACGAATGGTTTGTATGGTTCCGGTAGGCCCCGCAGAACCATAACAATACTAGACTCATCGCTTATTACTTGCTTTGTATTTCTTAAAGCAGTCCCTATCTTTTCGGCTCAAATGATGTAGTCTGTAATAGTTTCTTCTGAGTTTCTCTTCAGGGAACATAATTCGTTGTACAGGGAAATAATTATTGTCTTACCATCACTGGCATAATGGCGCCCTAAAATTTGTAGTGCTTTGCGACCATCGTCAGCAGCGTCTCTCATCACTAACGACAGACTTTTGTCGTCGATGAACTGGATTAGCTCTGCAAAACTTTCTGCATTCTTCTCTGGGTCCACTTCACCAGAGGAAAGTATTGTGTCCTTTAAACCTTCAAGTCTCATGCGACCAAGAAATGTTACTTCCCAAAGTTCGTAGTTGTCCTTGTCTCCATCGAAGATCAGGCGCTGCCATCTTCCTCCCGTTGCATGTCTGGGCCCATAACCTGTTGGGTTTCTTCTTTCTTCACTCATCTTCAATGAATACTCCAGTTGTATATATATGAAAGATGATGGTTTATTTTAAGGATGGTTCAGTACAATGTCTCACAGCACCGGGAAACAAAACATCGGTAACTGGGAAAAATAGAACACAACTACATCGTACTTTCCTGTGTGTATAACGTAATTTCCTGGCGCACATTGAACCGGAAGAGATCACGTGACGATAGCACGGACGAGCCGGCACTACCCGATATAACCTGTTGGAGGCGCATAACAACAACGGCAAGCCTCTCTTCTCTTGATACACAGAAACAGCATTAATAACAATGAGATCACATTTACACAACAGTTTTTTTATTCATATATCTCTTATTTTACTGGAATTAGCAAGCACATACTACCAGTACACTCTTCAGACTGAGAACAGCTGTCCGAACACACCTAGTAATGCAAAGCTAAATGCTAACCTAGCCTTATTAGGCCTTAGTAAGATAATTTTTGCTAACCTAGCTCAATGCTAAACTAACCCTATGCTCATTAGAGCTATGCTATGCTATGATATGCTATGCTAACAGTGACACACCTCTCCGGCCCACATCTATCGTGCAGTACGTCACACAGCCACGTCACACGCCTTAATTGCCAAGACACATCTCTTATCTCAAATGTTAACAAACAGAGGCTCCTCTCGTATTTTCATTCACACCGTGTACTATTTCAAACTTTCAGCAAAAATATATTCGGAAAGGAATGGAGGGTAATTGTTAAACAGCCATGTCTTATCTCTCACAACACCTCTTTTTATTACTGCATCACAGGCGCAAAACAAAAATGTTTTAACAAAGACAGAGAGCCTTTTTCTGTAGTCAAAATCTCAGACCCTTTTTACAAAACTACAATATCGTACAGTCCCAATCACACCCACAGAGTTAACCGGGCGGAATCACCAACACAGTTAAAAACAACCTCAACAGTCAACTATTTTTCTCACCCAGAAGCACAGCTGTGCTATATCAGACCTTAATAATAATAAACAACATTTATCATTCATTCTGAGCTGAACAAAATGGCTCGGGAGGGAGAAGTCTGGGCCTCTCTGTTTAGGCTGCCGCCCCCGCGACCCAACCTCCGATAAGCGGAAAATGATAAATGGATGGATGGATCATTCACTCATGTGCTTTCTGAACATAAACTTTGTCTATCTTCTCATAAACACAAAAATTTTGGACAATTTCCCAACTTTTACATATTATCAGGGATGTGAGAAAAGTGTGTAGCTCGCAGCACAACAAGGGCAAGGAGTTTGAGTTTGAGTTTGAGTTTGAGTTTATTTCGAACATGCAAGCATACAACATGATACATCACAATTTCCAGTTTCTCTTTTCAACATGTTCGAAAAGGAGTAGGAAGAAGCAGAGCTTATTTAATCCTACCCCTGTTATTTTACATAACAGTTGCTAAAACTTTTGTTCACTTCCTGTTCTCAATGTATTCACAATATATTCTATAAGTAATCGCAATAAAAATAAACAAATAAATAATTGGTGAAATAGGTTTTATTCCATACGATGAATAAGTAAGATTATTTTGAGAATAAAAGAATGAATGGGTGAATAAAATTAGAATATTTATCATGGTTCTTCTTTTTTGTACTTTGTAAACACTTCCAGTTTGAAGAGTTTCTTGAAGTGGATCATATTAGTACATCTTTGATTGCTTTGCTTAGTCCATTCCATAATTTAATTCCACATACTGATACACTGCAGGTCTTAAGTGTTTTACGTGTGTACAAATGTTTTAAATTACATTTTTCCCTAAGATTATATTTCTCCTCTTTTGTTGAGAATAAATTTTGTATATTCTTGGGAAGCAGGTTATAGTTTCCTTTGTGTATAATTTTAGCTATTTGCAATTTTACTATGTCGTGGAATTTCAGTATCTTTGATACAATAAATAAATGGTTTGTATGTTCTCTATATCCAACATTATGTATTATTCTAACTGATCTTTTTTGTAACACCGTTAGTGAATGAAGTGTACTTTTGTAATTATTTCCCCATATTTCTACACAGTAACTCAAATATGGTAACACTAGTGAGCAGTAGAGAATATAAAGTGATTTTTGGTCTAGAACATATTTGGCTTCATTCATTATTGACGTGTTTCTTGCTACTTTATGTTGTATATTTTTTACATGAGATTTCCAGTTCAATTTATCATCAATCATTATACCTAGAAATGTGGTTTCATTTACTCTTTCAATTTCTATTCTGTCTATTTGTATTTGTGTTTGACTTTCTCTTCTACTGTTGCCAAATAGCATTATTTTTGTTTTACTGAGATTCAATGACAGTCTGTTTTTGTCAAACCATTTTTTAAATTTGCTCATTTCTTCTGTTATTATTTGTATTATCTTCTGTGTGTTCTCTCCGGAACAAAACGCTGTTGTATCATCTGCAAATGATACTAACTTTAAATCTCTTGTAACTTTACAAATGTAATTTATGTAGAGATTAAATAGTTTAGGTCCTAGTATTGATCCCTGAGGTACACCACAGGATATATTTAGCATTGTAGAAGTGTGTTCGCGTAGCTTCACGTATTGTTTCATATTCGTTAGATAACTTCTTATCCAGTTTAAGACTAACCCTCTGATGCCATATCGTTCTAGTTTTTTGATCAAAATTTTGTGATTAAATGTGTCAAATGCTTTAGTTGGATCCATAAACACTGCTGCCGCACATTTTGCATTGGTATTGCATTGGTTATTTCTTCTGTAATTTCAATTAAAGCCATTGAAGTTGAAACATTAGCTCTGTATCCATATTGGTTCTCTTCGAGTATTTTATTTTTATTTATGAAACTCTCTAATCTGTTTTTGAACAGTTTTTCAATTATTTTAGAAAATTATGGAAGTAAAGAAACAGGTCTATAATTTCTAAATAGATGTTTATCTCCAGTCTTATAGATTGGTGCAACTTTAGCTATTTTCATTTTGTTTGGAAATGTACCTGTTTGAAATGATAGGTTACTAATATACATTAATGGTCCTGAGATCTCATCAATAACCTTTTTTATCGTATCCATATCAATTCATGGAGTTGGGATTTCGCTCTATGGTATCATTGTAGTCCTCAATTGAAACTGGGTCTGGAATCTTTTCTTCCAATTTTGGTCCAATATTTACAAAGTAGTTATTAAAGCTTTCAACTACTTCCATTATGTTGTCATTATGTTTATTTCCATCTAAGAAGTATTGTGGGTAATCCCTCTTAGTGCCATTTTTAATAATGCTATTGAGAATGCCCCATGTAGCTCTCGTATTATTTTTGTTCCTGTCCAATAATTCAATGTAATTCTCTTTTCTACATGATCGTAGTATGTTTGTTAACTTGTTTTTATACTTTTTGTACTTAACTTCTGCCTCTGTAGTTCTTTGTACTATAAATTTTCTATATAGTGTATTCTTCTTCTTACAAGCATTTTTTATTCCTTTTGTCATCCATGGTTGATTATTCTTTCTCTGTTTACTACTGAGTTGTCTCCATGGACAATATTTTTCATAAAGTATTATGAACTTGTTTAAGAGATGTTCATATGCTTCATCAACCTCTTTTTCATTGTACACATTGTCTCAATCTTGCTTTTGTAGCTCAATTTTGAAAGCAATCATCCCCTTCTCTGTGCACAGTCTTCGAAATGTCCTTTTGTCTTCCATATTCTTTTTGCAGTTTCCATCATATATTGTAAAAACTGGCAGATGATCACTAATGTTGGTTATAAGTAGACCACTTGTAGTGTTATTATCAAAATCATTGGTAAAAATATTATCAATAAGCGTGGCACAGTGTCTGGTGATTCTGCTTGGCTTTGTGATTTTAGGATATAAACTGATGCTGTACATTGTATCAATGAAGTCATCAATAGACTTTTGCTTGTTAGGGTTCAATAAGTCAATGTTAAAGTCACCGCATAAGAAAATTATTTTTTTACCATTGTCCATGTAAGTTGCCTTGATCCATTCTTCAAATGTTTCTATACTTGACTTAGGTGATCTGTATAAAAAACTGATGACTATGTTTTTGCTATTTTTCTGACATATTTCAATGATAATATATTCTAAGATATTATCTACAGCAAATTACATGTTTTTTTACCACTTTGTAGTTCAGGTTCTTCATCACATACACAGCTACTCCTCCTTCATTTTTGTTGATTCTGTTCATGTAGTTCAGTTCATATCCTTCCAGATCAAAATCTATTCCTTTTTTATCATCAATCCATGTTTCTGTGACGGCGATCACTTTGAAGGGTTCGTTGATGTGTTCCAAAAAGTTCTTAATGTTGTTGTAGTTTGCATACGAGCTTCTGCTATTCAAATGAATAATTGACAATTTGTTATCACTTTTAATGATGCTATTGTATTGCTCATCTGTGTAATAAAAACAATTATTACTGATGTGGGAAAAAAAAATTGTATCTGGATCAATATCATTTTCCAAATCCGGGTTTTTGTGATCTTTGTTGCAGAAGTTTTGTAGTTCCATATTTCCTTGTTCAACAATCTTTGATGTTGTTTCAATAATCTCTATAAGTGAAGATGGATGCAATCCTGAATCTAGGTCTTCATTTTTAGTCGTCCCTTGCAGCGTAGTAGTGTTGATGTTGAATTTAGGTGCTTGATTTCTGTCAGAGTCCATTATCATCGTTGTTGTGGAAGCTGTGTAAACTTAAAATGTGTCCAGGTCCTAGATATTATTGACCAAGGGAGTAGGTTTGATTTTGAGATTGGTGGGGACACAAAAGTGCTCCAAGGCAGCACTCTGAAAGTTTACTTTTTTTTTTTTTTTTTTACATTAGCAATCATAATTTCACGTCTTGCAGATGTTATAGGGTAAAGCAACTAAAATGAAAGCAAAGGAGACAACTTCAAAGAGTTTTCATCCTTACTCTTTAGTGTAGGGCTGTAGTGCAATTGTGCATCATACTGTCAATTAACATAGCCTACTATCCATCAACAACATCAGAAATACATTCATGCAATACAACATTGTAAATAAACATAAATGACCTGTAATAATCTCCAGCCTCTCCTTCTCTACTTCCTCCTGCCTCTCTTCCGCTAACTTCTCTGGCCTCTCCTCCTCCATCTCCTCCAGCCTCTCTGCTGTCTGTCACCTTGCAAAAAAATATGTTGATGCGTAACAGAGCTTGATGGTACAGTTACTGCCTGAGCAAAAAGGCTTTTACTAAATATGAATATTACTTAATATTAATTAATTATGTTTTATTATTGTAAAATCACATGATGATCTAGTGAGGTTTTATTGTATTTTCACCACAACGTTTTGTTCATTGGTATTTTCAAACCGTTGCTCACTTCTACACAAATACATAAAAATTAAAAATAATTTCAAAAATAAAACGGAAATGTGAAATCCGGCGATCTGATTGGCTGTTAACCGTGGTTTAAATATTGAGCACGACTACTATTCTAAAGCCTTATCACAGCGTAGGCTATCACACCGCCTCAGGCACGTATGACTGGTATGAATGGAAGTTGTTGTCATGTATCCATGACAACGGACTGTTGCAGTCCGTAGTAAAAGACAGCTGATGTTTTTACGATGTTAAAAAACGGAGACTGAAGTAGTTAAATTCACATGTTTAAGGTTAACTTACACCTCCGGGGAGGGTTAACAATGGTAGAGGGGACTGAGCATTGACTTTCACCTGAAAAAAAGCGGAGGAAAAGACGAGATGCAGTGCTAATTTGGAGCTAACGTCTGGATAGGTGGGACTATTTTTTCCACAGTGAGGCTATTTTATTGGATAATGTGTATTTCTGGTTGAATAAAACTACAATAAATTGATTGAGTATTCCTATTTCATATTGCCTTTATTGGTAACCCTTTTATAAAAGCAATATATCACTCCAGTCCATGGTATAAGCTCATTATAGCACTCTAAGGGGTGTGACTGGAGTGATATATTGTTTAATTATTCAATATTGTTGAGCCTCTATACACCCTTGAAGTAACTTACAGTTTGACTCCTAAAGAAGTCCTTTATATCCAGTTTTCTTTTCATTGACATCCTTCAAAACCTACAGCACACACGCACGCAAACAGACACAAACACAATGTAAATCACACCACTGATATCAAAATCCATCTAGCTACTGTGTGCCAGGAACAACAAATGCCGAACATGTTGACAACTTGCACTGACAGTTGCACCGCCTCTCGCTAGCAACTAGCGAGAGTACAACTAGTGTTGTGTCATTCGCAGGCGCGTCACTAGACCTAATACTGTACTGGAGCACACCTGGGGCACAAATAATTCATGTGAGTGTGCAAAGCGCGCAAGCAAAAACATTTTTAGCACTTATTTATCATAAAAAATACATAAATAGTGCTTTAAACTATGATATCATATCAGATTATGTTGTATGGATCTTTGATTAACCACCTGAAATTAACTAATGCATTTGACCTACTTGTGCACTTTTTTACTCCAGACTTCTAAACTGCTACTGGTAAAAGCAAAAAGGAAGAGGAATGAATCTTTTTGAAATATATATTGCAGTAATCATCTGCAAATTTAACATCTACAAAAGTAAAACAAAAAATAAAGCACCCCTACATCTCTGGGTTCTTTTATATTATTTAATTTCCATTTATGGCAATGTGGCTAATCCTATTTCAGAGACACAAAACTATAAAATATACACAAAACAATAAAGCCACAGTTGTAGAATAAATGAACAACTGCTGTGTGTCTGTCCAGGGAATCATTTTCTGAGAAGTAAAGTGTAACGTCTCGTTTTCATTTTTGCAAAGTGGTCAATCACTCTGGACAGACATGGAAATATTACAGTAACTGTTATACAGTTGACCAGTGGTTCCCAACTGCTGGGTCGTGACATAAAAGTGGATTGTGTGTCATTTTCAGTGAGTCGCAGTCAGATGTGTGCATGAAAAAAAAAGTTAAAGGAGAAAAAAATCAAATTGTGGCAACAAAACCAGATATTTTTAGCCATTTTTCTAGTGACTATTAGTGAGTATTTTAGCAAAAGGCAAACCGACTAACAAGTTGGAGGACAGACATGGAAATATCTATTTTTTTAAATCTAAATGGGGCAACAAAACCCCATATTTTCAGCCGTCTTTCTGAAAACAAATACAGAAATGTTACTATTTTTTCTGGAAACAAAACCAGATGCTTTAGCTGTAGCCATTTTTCTGGTGACAAAACAAGATTATTTTAGTCCAAGTCACACCGATTAACAAGTCTACTGTGTTATTTTTCTGTGAAATAAACTTGAATGATTTAAAAATTTGGCTCACGACTTGATGATATGGAAAAATATTTTTCTTCCTGAAGATAAACCATTTGAGAAGCACTCAACTCACACATGCTTACTCCAAATCATCATTGATGCAGAACCAGCAGACAATAACCAACATGATGTTTCATGTTCATTGGAAATTCCCCCGACAGCTCGTGCAGCAAATGAATATGTTTGTCTTGATACAAGGAAAAACGTTAGCTAACTTAGCATCAACTTAAGACAATGATGTTGCCTAGCTAGCTAGGACTTCACTTACATCTCTCATTCCTGCAGCTTCTTCTCTGCTGCGGGCCAATAACTTTATGATATCCATTATTTATTTTTTTTCCAAGATGGCGCTGCTGTAGTGGCTGCTGTAGGCAGGAGCTCTGTGCTCTTGCATCATCCTTTTGTGTTTCCCTCTTGTTTTCATGTGTTATTATATTTTTTTTGCATTTTGGTCCAGGACCCTTTGGGAGTGTGTGACAAGGGGTGGCACTTTCGTGACCTCTGTGGTGCTTTTTTTGTGGACTTCTGGAGCCGCCTCCCGGGAGCCTTTTGGCCATGGAGACCAGCTGCTCTGCTACACCAGAGTCTGTTTGGAGGGACTGGAGGAGATGCGGATGAGGGGGACAGGGCTGCGGAGCTAGCACTGAGCGCTGGGACGGAGAGGCTTCGCGGTGTCTTGGCTGGGTGAGCAGGTGTCGGACACCTCAGTCACCTTGGACGTATCCTCGCTCATCCATGCGGACTGGACACTGGCCGAGAGTGGAGTCGGCTGTCTTGGTTGCTTTGTTGGGTCTGCTCCTGCTCATGTCTCTGGCCCTGCTCCCTCCACCCCAGCGGACGATGGCGTGGAACACCGCAGAGGCCACCACAGTGTATACGTTTATTTTACTTTTTATTCATAGCTGTATGTAGAAGTGTCCGGTTGTATCTGCTGCTTTAATGTCTTTAATATCCTCTGTGTTCTTTGATGTTTGATGTTTCCCTCTTACACACATGTGGCTATGAGTTGTTTTTTTCCCTTGGCCTCAGTCTGCACCCCCTCTCCGGGGCCCAGGCTAAGACCGATTTTTTTACCTGTATCTCATCTTTTTTGTAAGGGGCGCTGGAAGCCGGCAGACCCGTCAGCGATCCTGTTCTGTCTCCCTGTAATGTTTGTCTGATCTTGAATGGGATTGTGCTGAAAATTGTAATTTTCCTGAAGGAACTCTCCTGACGGAATAAATAAAGTACTATCTAATCTAATCTAATCTAATCCAAATTTATCTAATCTAGGAGTTACAGCTTGAGTCAAATCAAAATCAAAATAATATAATTAACAAATTGTTGTTGGCTAACGTTACTTACCTCACGCAGTGATCCTCTCTCCCTCTCTCTCTCAACGGAAGTCTTCACATGTGAATAAATTACCATATTAAGTAGCCATGTGCACATTGTTACGTGGAGTGAATACAGTAGCAATCAATTACCATACTAAGTAGTATGTGCGCTGTTGTCTATGATATATAGACTTAAAACTGTGAAGCGTTTTTTTTTATTGGTGACATTTTTACTGGGGCACTGCAGATCAACACTGGGGCACGTGCCCCAGTGAAATCTGTCTGGCGACGCCCCTGGTTGTTCACGAACGATTCGTTCAAACGAACTAATCTTTTGAGTGAACGTACTGAACCGAATCACTTCATAAACTGATTCGTTCCTTTCTCAGTTCAGTTGAGCTCCGCTGCGACCATGCCGGTATGAGTGGAACTGGCGCGAATCACGTAAATCACGTTCGCGAACTTACAGACGCAGAGAACTGACTGTGTCGCGACGTGAATCACGTGAATCACGTGAATCACGTGATTAACGTTCGCGAACATACTGACACAGGGAACTGACTGTGTCGCGGAGGATGACGTCACATTGAGGCTCTCGTTCAGTCACTTTGCGCGTCGTTCATTGGGTGCTGAGGGCTTTTGTTGTTTGCGAACTGACACACACCGAGATCTGCCGCTGAGGAAGCTGTTACTGACTGACTCATGATTCGCCGACCTGCACACATTTTTTTATTCTATTTTTCATATCGTGTTTATTATATACCACTATTTGAGTGATCATAATTGTTTGAAAAAAAAACCCACATTGAATGTGATATAAAAGGAAGAATGATTTTCATTACATTTTTAATACATGTATGTTTTGTTTGAAACATTACATGTTAAAATAATAAAATGTAATTTGAAAAAAGAAAATTTGTAACACATTTTAGAATCGTTTCTATCTTGTCAAATCCACTATGAATTGTTAAAATAAATATAATGTAATAATGTAGAAAATAATTACATTTCAAACACATTTAAGAATATATTTCAATTTTGTCGTCGAATCAAATGTTAAAATGTAAAAATAATAATACCATTTGTAAATTTGTATGTAATTTTTACCACTTGAGTACTCTTGCTTCTGGACCTCCATTCAGCTTGATGTAGATTTTACAGTTGGCGCTCCAAGTTCCCTGGATTTTTCCCTGCTTTCTCAAGTCGCGTGCTTTCTTGGCGATTCCAGCATTACGTTTAGTGAGATGCTCATTCATGTACACATTTGTTCCCTTCAGCTTCTTTCCCTGTCTCAGCAATGGCATTTTAGATTTTCTGTTTACGAGTTTCACAAGCACGACTGGAGTGGCGTTGTTGTCTCTTCTGTCCAGTGGGATGCATTTTTTCAATGGTATTAATGTCGATTTCAATTTCCTTTGATTGCAGGAAGTTGACCACTTGCTGTTCTGCTGAGACAAGATCCATTTCATCTGGTTCACCTTCATTATGTCACGTTCGGCGCGCATCGTGTGCGCGTGTTGCGTCACCCCCGGGATGCAAGAGGACCAGACAGGCAGGAGTAGCAGGTATTACTTGGTTTAATGTATAAAATGATAAATGAACACTGATACAAATGAAAAAGAAAGTGCGTGCAACGCACGGGGAGCTAGGCTAAACACTAGCACTCAATAAAAAGTCCACAGAAGCGCGTGTCGAGCGCACAGAAGCTAAGGAGGAACTTAGCAAGCCAGAACAGGACAAACTTAACCAAACGTGCGTGTTGCATAGAGCAAGTGACGAACCCAGGCAGAACAAAGGGAGGAGGCAGCTTTAAATACAGATACAGTAATCAAAAACAGGTGTGCGTCAAACAGCCAGTGCAGGTGGACAAATCACGTCGCCATGGTGACAAAAACAAACAAGGAAGTGCACCAACTAAGAATCGGAAGCGGCCATGAACCAACAAGATAAACACAAAAGACTCAAAACCAAATAATGTAAGATCCGAGCAGCGGATCTTAACACATTATTCACAGCTTTCACATTGGATCTTGGTTTATTTCGGTGCCCTGTCACGATGATATTATTCATTCGTTTATCCTGCTCCATTTCATCTATGATATTCCACAGCATGTAGTTGTCTTCCTGAAGGGTCTTCATTTGTTGGCACATATCAGAGACTTCATTTTTTCTGGTGATGATTTTATTCTGCAGACTTTCTATATTTTGCTGCAGACTTTTCACAATTTGATTGTGTTCTGTGATTGCTTTTAACAGATCTTTTTTTATTTCTTTAATTTCTTCTTTTAATTCATGGAGTAATTTTAGTAGTACCCCTTCTTGATTCCCATCATCTCCTGTGTCCAGTCTCAAATCTTGGTCCCAGTTGTGTCCTTTGTCGGCTGACACCGAAGGTTTCGGGCTTTCATTCTTCCCTTTAGCTTTTGGCATAGCTGCAGATCGATGACGTCAGTGCCTGTTGTGTCTTAAACGGCAGTTACTTTGGCAACTTGCAGCACGTTTAACTTGTTTGTTCCAACAAAGCGTACATTGCGTTGTTCACTGATCAATTTGAGGTGTTAGTCTGTCCACGTGTAACACTCTGCGACGTTGGAAGCACTTTAAAACAGCTGTAAACTCGCCGTAGCTTTTGGTTGCTATGCAACCGCATTGAACTGCGGTAAGGCGCCGATGGCTTGAGGCAAACGTCTCTTCCAACTTGCCTTATTTCAGCGTATCAGTGCCTCTCAACTGACCAAACTCAGGTCAAGGATGCCAGATGACTCTCCTGTGGCTGTGATCGAAAATCAGTGGTCAAAATCTTCAGACTAAACAAAAACTCCGGTAACAAAAGCAAAGCCTTTTTCTTTTGCGTCCTTACTCATGAACAGGAAGTGACGAGGAGATGTGAGTGTGGGAGCAATGCTTATCTTTCAAGCGAGGGAAATAAAACAGATCAGACCCGTAGGTGCATGCATAATTATTATTAAAACACGCATATATATAAATGTACCAAAAAAAACTGAATCACTTCACATCCAACACACTTTTCAATATTCACCAATTTACACACACATTAACAAAATTCTACCCACCCCTTGTCCGGACAAATATAAACAATTATGCACGCGTGCTTTCTGTGGACCGGCCGTCTCAAAACACCAACACAGGTCCCTTCTTACTCATAAAACGGCGATTAACCCATCCAGCGGAGCAGACCCTGTGGCAACAAACTGATCAACATGGCACAAAGCTTAAAGCTTCCATAGAATCAATGGTCATCACCCGCCGACTCTACGGTCATATGTATGGTCAGTTCCAAACAGTTTCACCAAGTTTCACCAAAGCTCTGCCGTATGGAGCCCAATCTCCATCCGTCTAACTGCAGCCCACTAATCAGAACTCGTGACAACCATCAGCTCAGTCCCCTTCAGTCACTGAGAAGGTCACTAAAAATGAGGCTTTTCCACCGCTGCAGCTTCCACAAAGACTGATGTGTTGCACCTTCACAAACGTAACAATTTTTATATAGTAAAATGTACTGCCAGCTAGTTAAAAATGCCTTTACTTTAGCCATACTGGCGTACTTGCAGAAGAAGACCCCCCTTTGCCGTTTGCCAGAGGGGGAGAGGTTAAAAAATGTATTTGTCTCAAATCGTTTGTGCAACACACTCCTGAACCACCACAATTCTAGTAACAGTTCTCCTTATTGTTAAAACAAGACATCACAAGTTTTCAGACGAACACACATACAATATAATCACATATAAAACAACCCAATCCAACCATCATTTACCCCATTACAGGTTGTTTTTGGAAAACCTGCTAGACCTAGTTCTTAAAGAAAAATCAAAAACAGGTTCAGTAATTAGTCTTACAAATTCCGTTCATCTCCAGACAGACAGCTTTTACACTTTAAGCAAAATTGCCTACCTTTAGTTGCGCGCGTGCAAACCTCTGTCTGCCTGAGACAAAGACCGGGAATGGGTCGACCTGCAGCTTCTGGACCATCCTGCCAACAACGCCAATTTTATGTGGTGGATTGTCCGAAGCTTAAACTGCAAACAAAGTGGTTTTAGTACAAAAAGTTTATTTACCCAATATCAAAAAGTACACGTTGGATTAAAGTGGCTATGCAAACAGACATCGTCCTTCCGGAGAGACGTGGATGATGGAAATCAAGCGAATCATATCAAAAGTTGGTCCACTGGCTTTTTATATGTTTTCCTCATGTGTCAAGGTCTTTTTGTTTTGCAACTGCTTGTTCCAAAACAACCCTGGATTTCTTAGTCATAACAAACAGTCATAACATTTCTTAGACTGGTCAGAGCGACCACAAATTGAACTTTCCCCCACATATGATCCCTTGCATCTGAATAGAAAAAAAAGAAAAGAGTAGACCTCTTAAAGCTTTTTCAAAGATTTTCTTTTAGGACTTCAACGGACACAAAATATTGTATAAAAGTCAGAAATTCCACTACAACATAACTCCTACAGCACACATGAAAAAAAGGCTAATAATGTCGGAAATAATGCATCCATTTGAGTTTTACACAAAAAATATCCTTTTTTAAGGATTGCAAACACAAAAAGTAGTATTTTACTCAATAAATAAATGATGAATGGGTTGTACTTGTATAGAGCTTTTCTACCTTCAAGGTACTCAAAGCGCTTTGACACTACTTCCAAAATTACCCATTCACACACACATTCACACACTGATGGAGGGAACTGCCATGCAAGGCTCTAACCAGCACCCATCAGGAGCAAGGGTGAAGTGTCTTGCTCAGGACACAACGGACGTGACGAGGTTGGTACTGGGTGGGGATTGAACCAGGGACCCTCGGGTTGCGGACGGCCACTCTTCCAATGCGCCACGTCGTCCCTATAGACATAAGTTATTTATTACTGTCATAATACATATGGCAGTAATGTTCTTAGAATCCTGAGATCATGCAAAAAAAGCAATAAACATGTATTCCAACGTAACTCCTGAAGCACAAATGCAATATGTTTAAAAATGCTTGTATTTTTGATCTCTGTGAGTTTTACTAGAATCAATTATTTTGTAAAGTTTGCAAATAGAAAAAATATTTTTACTCACTATGACAGTACACTGTCACATTCAATATTACAGTTATTTAAACATAACTCCTAAACCACACATTAAAAAAGGCTAATAATGCCTGAAATAATGCACCCTTGTTATTTTTACAGGAAGCATATCCTTTTTTAAGGATTGCAAACAAAAAAAGTAGTTTTTTACTCAATATGACGGTAATGTTCTTAGAATCCTTAGATAATGCGAAAAAAGCAATAAAAATGTATTCCAACATAACATATTTGAACTCACTATGACAGTACACTGTCACACTCAATATCACAGTCAATTAAACATAACTCCAAAACTACACATGCAAAATGGCTAATAATGCCTGGAGAAATGTATCTTTGTGAGTTTTACTGGAAAAAACTATATTTTGTAAGGTTTGCAAAGACCCAAATTTGATTTTTACTCAATATGACAGTATAACTTTCATAATGAATACGAAAGTTATATATACAAAACTTCCAAACCAAACATGCATTATGTCTAAAAATGCCTGTTCTATTGAACCTATGTGGGTTTTAGTAGAATCAATTGTTTTATTAAAATTTGCAAATAGAAAAAATAGGTTTTACTCTCTATGACAGTACACAGTCACACTCAATATTACAGTTATTTAAACATAACTCCGAAACCACACATGAAAAAAGGCTAATACTGCCTGAAATATGCATCCTTGTGAGTTTTACACGAAATATATCCTTTTTAAGGACTGCAAACACAAAAAGTAGTTTTTTACTCAATATGACAGTAATGTTCTTAGAATCCTGAGATGATACGAAAAAAGCAATAAACATGTACTCCTGGACCACAAATGCAATATGTCTAAAAATGCCTGTAATTTTTAATCTCTGTGAGTTTTACTAGAAACAATTCTTTTTGTAAAGTTCGCAGATCGAACAAATAGGTTTTACTCACTATGACAACACACTGTCACACTCAATATTACAGTTATTTAAACATAACTCTTAAACCACACATGCAAAATGGTTGATAATGCCTGGAGAAATGTATCTTTGTGAGTTTCACTAGAAAAACAATTTTTTTGTAAGGTTTGAAAAGACCCAAGTTGTATTTTTACTCAATATGACAATATAACTGTCATACTAAATATAAAAGTTATATACACATAACTTTAAAACCAAACATGCATTATGTCTAAAAATGCCTGTGCTATTGTATCCATGTGGGTTTTACAAGAATCAATTGTTTTTGTAAAGTTTGCAAATAGAAAAAATAGGTTTTAATCACTATGACAGTACACTGTCACGCTCAATATTACAGTTATTTAAACATAACTCCTAAACCACACATGAAAAAAGGCTATTAATGCCTGAAATACTGCATCCTTGTGAGTTTTACACAAAATATATCCTTTTTTAAGGATTGCAAACACAAAAAGTAGTTTTTTATTCAATATGACAGTAATTTTTATTTAATTTAATTTAATTTTATTTTATTTTATTTTATTTTATTTATTATTATTATTATTTTTTTTCCCCAAGATGGCGCTGCTGTAGTGGCTGCTGTTGGCAGGAGCTCTCTGTTCTTGTGGCATCCTTTTGTGTTTCCCTCATGTTTTTATTTTTTTTGCCTTTTGGTCCGGGACCCTTTGGGACTGTGTGACAAGGGGTGGCACTTTCGTGACCTCTTGCGGTGCTTTTTGTGGACTTCTGGATCTGTCTCCCGGGAGCCTTTTGGCCATGGAGACCAGCTGCTGGGTCTCTGCTACACCAGAGTCGGTTTGGGGGGACTGGAGGAGATGCGGATGAGGGGACAGGGCTGCTGAGCTAGTATTGAGCGCCGGGACGGACAGGCTTCACGGTGTCTTGGCTGGGTGAGCAGGTGTCGGACAGCTCAGTCTTCTTGGACGTATCCTCGCTCATGCAAAATGGCTAATAATGCCTGGAGAAATGTATCTTTGTGAGTTCTACTGGAAAAAAACAATATTTTTTAAAGTTTGCAAAGACCCAATATGACAGTTTAACTTTTATAATAAACATGAAAGCTTTATAAACATAACTTCAAAACCAAACATGCATTATGTCCAAAAATGCCTGTTCTATTGAACCTATGTGGGTTTTAGTTGGATACATTTTTTTTTTTGTAAAGTTTGCAAATAGAAAAAATAGGTTTTACTCACTATGACTGTACACTGTCACACTCAATATTACAGTTATTTAAACATAACTCCTAAACCACACATGAAAAAAGGCTAATAATGCCTGAAATAATGCATCCTTGTGAGTTTAACACGAAATATATCCTTTTTTAAGGATTGCAAACACGGAAAGTAGTTTTTTTACTCAATATGACAGTAATGTTCTTAGAATCCAATGTATTACAGCATAACTCCTGAACTATATATATATAAAATGCCTGTAATTTTTAATCTATGTGAGTTTTACTAGGATCAATTGTTTTTTAAAGTTTGCAAATAGAAAAACAAGGTTTTACCTACTATGACAGTAGTGCTGTCACACTCAATATTACAGTTATTTAAACATGACTCCTAAAGCACACATGCAAAATGGCTGATAATGCCAGGAAAAAAATGATCTTTTTGAGTTTTACTAGAAAAAACGTATTTGTAAGGTTTGCAAAGACCCAAATTTGATATTATCTCAATATGATATAATACTAAATATGAAAGTTATATACACATAAATTGAAATCCAAACACCCTTTATGTCTAAAAACGCCTGTGCTATTGTATCTATGTGGGTTTTACTAGAATCAATTGTTTTTGTAAAGTTTGCAAATAGAAAAAATAGGTTTTACTCACTATGACAGTACACTGTCACACTCAATATTACAATTATCTAAACATAACTCCTAAACTACTCATGCAAAATGGCTAATAATGCAATTGATCAGACAAAAAGGAGGATGGGGTTTACCTTGCCTCCGATATTATTATTTTGCAGCCCAGATGAGATCAGTGATATGCTGGTGCAACCCGTCATATGTCGCTCAATGGAAAATTATTGAAGAAGAAATGGCCTCCATCCCCATACAAGCAATTCTGGCAGATAGCAATTTACAAGCCCACATAAATAACATTGATAATCCATGGGTGAAATGGACCCTTAAAGTGTGGAAAAAGATCATAAAGGAACACAAACTCAAGAGCGATATTGCAGTTCTTAAGTGGTGTGCCTATGATACAGAGTTTGCACCTAATCAATTACACTTTATTATTTAAGGACACTTTAACATTTAAGGACTGGATATCTAAGGGTATAACAGCTTTATGCAGTGTAATGGAAAATTTAAAAAATGCTTAGTTTTGAAACTATGAAAAGGACATATATATTAGAAAACAAAGATTTTCATCGATATCTGCTGTTGCGTCATTTTCTTAATATGAAGGTGAAAAGCGTTACAATGACAAATATATGTTGGATTGAATTGTTTACAAAAGCTTACAATTCAGAAATTATTGATAAAACTGTTTCATGCCTGTATAAGTGTCTGTTGAATATAAAATTATACTCAACCTCATATATTAAAACAAAATGGGAGAAGGAAGGAGGGATAACTATATCGGAGGAAGAATGGACAATAATATGGAAATATCAATGGACTTGTACCAGCTCACCCAAGTGGAGGGAGTTTGGCTGGAAAAGTTTGATCAGATTTTTTATTACACCCTCTCAGAAGTCTCACTATGATAACTCCCCTGCCTGCTGGAGAAATTGTGGGAATTCAAACGCAAACCACTACCTTGTTTTCTGGAACTGCTCTACCATAAAGGACTATTGGAAAGAGATACACCAAGCTTTACAGGATATTTTTAAATGAGAAATACCCCTTGAAAGTAAAACTTTGTTTTTTGGACTTGCTCCTCAAGATTGGCTGAAGAAAGATAAATACTTAATGAATATCCTACTGGTGGCTTGTAAAAAGACCATCACTAGGAAATGGATATCCCAGGGGTGCCCAACTTTGAAGCAATGGATTGAAACCACAATGGAGATATATGAAATGGAGAAGATAACTGCCTTTATTAATTATAAATTGGAGAAATTTGCCTCATACTGGGAAAACTGGGTCAATTATGTCACGCCCCATAAGCCTGACTTAAATCTTGGGAATTAGTGTACTGTTTGAAAAAAAAAAAAAAAGGTTACTCCCTATATGTGTATATATACAAATAAGTATCTGTATATATTTTATTTTATTTCTGTTCATTATTATTATCAATGTATTATTTATTCTTTGCTGATTTAATTGATGTATGTGTAGATACTACCTTGTTTTTGTTCATCTCTGTTTCTTTTTCTTTTTTGGGGAGGGGGGGGGTGGCAAACAAAAATACTTTTGACATTTAGGACAGACAACGGTTTTGTGATGTATGTGAATATGATTTAGTAGATGGAGATGTCTGATGCTGGATGTCGATAAAAATAAAACGAAAAAAAAAAAAAGAAAAAATAGGTTTTACTCACTATGACAGTACACTGTCACACTCAATATTACAGTTATTTAAACATGACTCCTAAACCACACATGCAAAATGGCTGATAATGTCTGGAAAAAAATGATCTTTTTGAGTTTTACTAGAAAAAAACATATTTGTAAGGTTTGCAAAGACCCAAGTTTGATATTTACTCAATATGATTATATAACTGTAATACTAAATATGAAAGTTATATACACATAAATTCAAAACCAAACATGCATTATGTTTAAAAATGCCTGTGCTATTGTATCCATGTGGGTTTTATAAGAATCAATTGTTTTTGTAAAGTTTGCAGATAGAAAAAATAGGTTTTACTCATTATGACAGTACACTGTCACACTTAATATTACAGTTATTTAAACATAACTCCTAAACCACACATGCAAAAGGAATATAATGTCTGGAGAAATGTATGTTTGTGAGTATAACTGGAAAAAAACAATATTTTGTAAGGTTTGCAAAGACCCAAGTTTGATTTTTACGCAATATGATGGTAAAACTTTCATAATAAAAATGAAAGTTGTATACACATAACTTCAAAACCAAATTTGTATTATGTCTAAAAATGCCTGTTCTATTGAATCTATGTGGTTTTTAGTAGAATCAATTGTTTTTGTAAAGTTTGAAAATAGAAAAAATAAGTTTTACTCACTATGACATTACACTGTCACACTTAATATTACAGTTATTTAAACATAACTCCTAAACCACACATGCAAAAGAAATATAATGTCTGGAGAAATGTATCTTTGTGAGTATAACTGGAAAAAAACAATATTTTGTAAGGTTTGCAAAGACCCAAGTTTGATTTTTACGCAATATGATGGTAAAACTGTCATAATAAAAATGAAAGTTGTATACACATAACTTCAAAACCAAATTTGTATTATGTCTAAAAATGCCTGTTCTATTGAATCTATGTGGTTTTTAGTAGAATCAATTGTTTTTGTAAAGTTTGAAAATAGAAAAAATAAGTTTTACTCACTATGACATTACACTGTCAGACTCAATATTACAGTTATTTAAAGTCCTACTTAAACCCACTACTACCGACCACGCAGTCTGATAGTTTATACATCAATGATGAAATCTTATTATTGCAACACATGCCAATACGGCCGGTTTAGTTTACTAAATTACAATTTTAAATTTCCCGCGAAGTTTCCTGTTGAAAACGTCGCGGAATGATGACGCATATGATGACGCGTGACGTCACGGGTTGTGGCGGACATCTTCTTCCAGCCCCACTCACGGCTAAAAGTCGTCTGATTCAATCGCATAAATACACAGTATTTTGGACATCTGTGTTGCTGACTCTTTTTCAATTTGTTCATTTAATAATGGAAACTACGAAGAAGAACGTTTTTGGTGGAAAGCGGTGTATTACAGCGGGCTGTAGCAACACAAACACAGTCGGTGTTTCTTTGTTTGGATTCCCGAAAGATTGCGGTGAAGCTTTAATATGGAACAGAGCGGTCAAGCGAACACGGTTGGATTGGACCACACACACAAAGTACAGTGTATTATACAGCGTTCATTTCGAAAGATCGTGTTTCGAAGAGGGTTTCTTGCTAAGGGCAGAGATGGGCATCACCACCACTCGTTGACTGGTGTCCACTATTTTCAAGAGACCACAACCAGCCATTAGTGGCAGTGCTTCGACAAGTTCAGAACATCCCACGCCGTCCACAAGTGGACAGACCATGCACATGAGGTCTGCATTTGCCAAAAGGGAAAGGAAGACTGTAAGGATCTTGATTTCCAGTTTCCATAATCATACTCACAGACATAGTCATAGATTACTCCATGAACAATGAAATAAATTAACAATAAAATGGTCTACATATAATTTAGCTCCAAGTTCTAGTCAAGTTCTTCTGCAGTATAAAGTATTGTACATTTACTGACATTACTGTCAATAGTGTCAATACTGTCAATAAATTACAATAGACCAGTGGTTTTCAAATGGGGGCACGCGTACCCCTGGGGGTACTTTAAGGTATGCCAAGGGGTACGTGATATTTTTTTTTAAATATTCTAAAAATAGCAACAATTCAAAAATCCTTTATAAATATATTTATTGAATAATCCTTCAACAAAATATGAATGTAAGTTCATAAACTGTGAAAAGAAATGCAATAATGCAATATTCAGTGTTGACAGCTATATTTTTTTCGTGGACATGTTCCATAAATATTGATGTAAAATATTTTTTTTTGTGTGAAGAAATGTTTAGAATTACGTTCATGAATCTAGATGGATCTCTATTACAATCCCCAAAGAGGACACTTTAAGTTGATGATTACTTCCATGTGTAGAAATCTTGATTTATAATTGAATCACTTGTTTCTATATTTTTATATCTTTTTTTATTTTTGCAAATAGTTCAAAAAAGACCATGACAAATGAGCAATATTTTGCACTGCTATACAATTTAATAAATTAGAAACTGATTACTTTTTACTTTTTTTTCACTTTTTTTCAACCGAAAAAGCTTTGATCTGATTAGAGGGTACTTGAAGTAAAAATATATTCACAGGGCGTACATCACTGAAAAAAGATTGAGAACCACTCCAATTGACAATAATATAAAGTATTGTATATTTGTACTTTTACAAACAATAGATCAGATCATGGCCAGTACGACTACGGCATCAGTGGCAGATGCGGTGGATGAACCAATAGCAATGGCACTAGATTTGCCTGATGAGGAGGGCGATCAAGATCAGGTTCCATTTGTTTTCCAAATCAATGTTCAAATGGATTAAAGTTCAAGCCCAATAGAAAAAGTATTCATAATTTATGTAAATGATGTATCCATATTTCATGTAGCTGTTTCTCCATTTCCAGGGAAATACAAAAGAACAAGGATGCCAAATGGACTGATTGGGACAGCACCAACGGCAATGAGTAGTAGCAAGAGCACCCAAACAGGGAAAATACATCATAAATCAAAGGGTATGTATATTTCGGTGATGAACATGATTCTGCACATCACAGTACACATTGCACAGCTGCCCGTGCAGAGTAGAGTAGACAGATAAATTAGGTGATTCAAAGACAATAATTAGTATGTGATCCTAGTTTAATTTCAACAGATTAAATAAAACAAATTGTGTTTCATTTTATTGCTAGGACACCAGGTGACCCCAAAGATCCTCGAGAGGGTGAGAGCTCGGCCAGCCAGCGTTGGTGAAGTCCCATTGTCAAGTGCAGCAGCTCCATCTGACAGCCGTGAGATGCAGCCCAACTTAGCATCTCCAGGTGTGTCTGTAATGCAAGTCAAGCTACGATCAACACCTGCATTGTTTGATGAAGGACCAGCATCAAGCCCCGCTGCGCCTTCTGATAGTGGTTCTTCCGATATCAGCTACGTGCCGAGTGAGTCACTGACACCGGATCCGTGTCAATCTGACGGGCCGCCAGATCCCACACGTACTCCCAAGATGCGGGAAGAGGGCTGCCACAAGGAACCGAAGTACATCATCTTTGAGTCGTGCCTCCAGAGTCTCATCAAGTGGTGTCACTGTCCAGCCTGGGGCAGCTAGGACATAAGCCCTTCTTGGGATTCGAACGGTACACAGCTGATCATGACCATACAATGTACATTGTGTGACCAGAGGAGTAGGTGGAGCAGCCAGCCAAACATTGGCCCTTATGCCGCGGGCAACATCCTGCTATCTGCTGGCATCCTCTTCGCTGGCGCATCTTCTGGCAAGGTGTTGCAAGTGCTGAACAGCATCGGAGTGGTCACGTATGTGAAGAGAACATTTTTCAACCACCAAGAGCTCATCCTGCAGCCAGCCATCAAAAAGTTGTGGGAGGAACAGCAGCGAACGCACCTCACCATGCTGCAGGTGGAAGACCGACCCCTCGTCCTTGGTGCTGATGGGCGAGCAGACAGTCCGGGACACAGGGCCAAGTTCGGTACCTACACCACAATGAAGCTAAAAGCCAATGTGGTTCTCGACCTTCAGGCTGTACAGGTATGACCATATAATCTCACTAAAAAACTCGTCACAGAATAAACAGATAGGGGATTTTCCAGAATTATCCTATAGTAAATTTGTCTAATTTCAATGAATGATTTCAATGAATCACAAGCTTGCATTAAGTTTATACTAAGCCCTTTTTTATTTTTTTTCTTTGCTCATTCCTTTTCTGTTATATATATTTCAGAGCAACAAATGTCATGGCAGCTACCATATGGAGATGGAAGGACGGAAGAGGATGGTGGAGCTGCTGATCAGCTGGGACCTGGATGTCGGGGTGCTGGTGACAGACACAGACAGATCGCTAAATGGATTCGCGAAAACATGCCCAATACACGGCACTGCTATGACATCTGGCATGTTGCAAAATGTTAGTTGGATTATTTGTATGCATGACAAGTTGTGAAGTACTGTGTACATATTAGTGATCAGATGAATGTGATATTGTATTTAATCCACAAATTTCTAGTTTTTTCTGTTTGTAGCCATCGGGAAGAAACTGAAGGCCATCATCAAGCTCAAGGACTGCGAAGATCTGAAGCCCTGGGTGCTAAGTATAATCAACCACCTCTAATGGGCGGCAGCGTCCTTGGCAACCTTTCGTCACGTTCATTCATTCACCAAACAAGCAGCGTACCGACTGAGACCCATCTTGAGCAAGGCTTCGTTGGTCATACAATATTGACTGCAAGACATACTTGATCAACAGCCATACAGATCACACTGACGGTGGCTGTACAAACAAATTTAACACTGTTACAAATATGCACCACATTGTGAACCCACATCAAACAAGAATGACAAATACATTTCGGGAGAAAAACTTCACTGTCAAATTGGGTAAAAAATTACTTTTTATTTTTGTTTTTGCGACCTTACCAAATGTTTTTCCAGTAAAACTCATCACAAAGATACATTTTTTCAGGCATTATTAGACATTTTGCATGTGTAATTTTGGAGTTATGTTTCAAAAACTGTCATATTGAGTGTGACCAATATGAGGCAAGTAAAACCTAAATTTAGTATTTGTAAACCTTTCCAAAATACCTGATTCTGGTAAAACTCACATAATTTCAATATTACAGGATTTTTTAGACATATTTCATGTTTGGTTTTAGAGTTATGTTTGTAATCTTTACATACTTAGTATGACAGTTATACTGTTATATTGAATAAGAAAAAGTAACTTATGTGTTTGCAAACCTTACAAAAGATTATTTTTCTAGTAGAACTAACAAAGAAACATATATCTAGGCATTATTAGCCATTTTGCATGTGTTGTTTAGAAGTTATATTTGAATACATTTGTATTGCTTTTTTCGGAATATCCCAGGATTCTAAACACTTCATTGTCATATTGATTAAAAAACTACTTTTTGCATATGCATGATTTAAAAAAGCATATATTTTGAGTTAAACTCTCAAAGATGCATTATTTCAGGCCTTATTAGCCATTTTTCATATGTGGTGTAGGAGTTATGTTTATATAATTGTCATATTGTTACAGTATACAGTCATATTGAGTAAAACCTAATTTTTGTGTTTGCAAACCATTGAAAAACAACCGTATTTAGTAAAACTCACATGTATTCATTATCATAGGCAGTTTTTAGACATTTTGCACATTTGGATTAGGAATTATGTTGGAATACATTTGTATTTCTTTTTTCGCATTATCTCAGGATTCTAATTACATTACTGTCAAATTGGTCAAAAAATTACTTTTTGTTTTTGCAAACCTTACCAAATGTTTTTTTCCAGTAAAACTCACAAAGATAAATTTTTTCAGGCATTATTAGACATTTTGCATGTGTAATTTTGGAGTTATGTTTCAAAAACTGTCATATTGAGTTTGACCAATATGAGGCTAGTAAAACCTATTTTTTGTATTTGTCAACCTTTCCAAAATACCTGATTCTGGTAAAACTCACATAATTTCAATATTACAGGCTTTTTTAGACAGATTTCATGTTTGGTTTTGGAGTTATGTTTATAATCCGTTCATATTTAGTATGACAGTTTTACTGTTATATTGAAGAAAAAAAAACTAGCTTGTGTCTTTGCAAACCTTACCAAAGATAATTTTTGTAGTACAACTAATAAAGATACATATCTCTAGGCATTATTATCCATTTTACATTTGTTGTTTGGAAGTTATGTTTGAATACAATTTTTATTGCTTTTTTCGCATTATCTCAGGATTCTAAGAACATTATTGTCATATTGAGTAAAAAACTACTTTTTGCATTTGCAAGATTTAAAAGAGCATACATTTCAAATAAAACTCCCAAAGATGCATTATTTAAGAGACTATTAGCCATTTTTCATGTGTGGTGTAGGAAATATGTTTAAATAACTGTCATATTGAGTGTTACAGTATACAGTCATATTGAGTAAAACCTAATTAATATATTTGCAAACCATAGAAAAACAACTGTTTCTAGTAAAACTCACATGGATTCAATATCACAGGCATTTTTAGACATTTTGCACGTTTGGATTAGGAAATATGCTGGAATACATTTGTATTGCTTTTTTTGCATTATCTCAGGATTCTAAGTACATTACTGTCAAATTGTGTAAAAAATTACTTTTTGTTTTTGCAAATCTTACCAAATGTTTTTTTTCCAGTAAAACTCATCACAAAGATACATTTTTTATGGCATTATTAGACATTTTGCATGTGTAATTTTGAAGTTATGTTTCAAAAACTATCATATTGAGTTATGTTTGAATACATTTGTGTTGCTTTTTTCGGAATATCCCAGGATTCTAAACACTTAATTGTCATATTGAGTAAAAAACTACTTTTTGCATATGCATGATTTAAAAAAGCATATATTTTGAGTTAAACTCTCAAAGATGCATTATTTCAGGCATTATTAGCCATGTTTCATGTGTGGTGTAGGAGTTATGTTTATATAATTGTCATATTGTTACAGTATACAGTCAAATTGAGTAAAACCTAATTTTTATATTTGCAGACTATAGAAAAACAACTGTATTAGTAAAACTCACATGTATTCATTATCACAGGCATTTTTAGACATTTTGCACGTTTGGATTAGGAATTATGTTGGAATACATTTGTATTGCTTTTTTCGCATTATCTCAGGATTCTAATTACATTACTGTCAATTTGGGTAAAACATTGCTTTTTGTTTTTGCAAACCTTACCAAATGTTTTTTTCCAGTAAAACTCTCAAAGATACATTTTTGGAGGCATTATTAGACATTTTGCATGTGTAATTTTGGAGTTTTGTTTCAAAAACTGTCATATTGAGTGTGACCAATATGAGGCTACTAAAACCTATTTTTTGTATTTGTCAACCTTTTCAAAATACCTGATTCTGGTAAAACTCACATAATTTCAATATTACAGGCTTTTTTAGACAGATTACTTGGCCCTAACGGCCTGTCGGGGCCTCCTGAGCTGTTGCTAACTTTTTTTATCTGCTCTAATGAATGAATAAATGAATGGTTTATTTTGAGCCATGAATACAAAACAAAAGAATGACATAAAATATAAAATAAATATATATATATATATATATATATACATTATATTTACACCTACATTGTAAACATTACATGTTACTAATCTTTTGTAGATGTCAAGATTGGCTCAAAACAGAGCGGGAAGGAGTAAACTTATTAGGTCCCACCCCTATACATAAACAATATATATATACAATATACAATACAATAATACATATATAATATAATTCAATTTAGTGGTTGCTGCGTAGACACTATAGATTATCTATATATAATACATTTAAATGCACACACACTTACATTATACATATGCACACACACATATACACATACACACACATATATACACACATACACATATATATATATATATATATATATATATATATACATACATACAATACATACATATACACACATAAGCACATACATAGACATACATACACACATGCATATACCCAAAATACACACATCCATCATATATACACACACCTATATAAATACTATAAATATAACAATATATATATAATATACACTTTTGTCTATACATTATTAACAGTTTTTGATGCCTATGGGAACAAGCTTTCATTTTGACAGTGATATTAGTGGTTATTAGTGGATCAATGGTTGTGGAGCTGCTGCCCCTGATCAACAGGACCTGAAGACCTTTCTTGCTATGTGTCCTATGCTGTGCATTAAAAGAGACAAGGGGAGCCCCCTGCCAGAGGAGTTATCCACGAGCAAAAGAGCCCCCACTCGCCTGCCCTGTACTCCAGATAGTGTAGTTATGTGTCCTATGCTGTGCATTAAAAGAGACGACGGGAGCCACCTGCCAGAGAAGTCATCACGAGCAAAAAAGCCCCCACCCGCCTGCCCTGTACTCCATATAGTGTACCCAAATCCCTTTCTTAGTTTCCATCGGCACCAATTCTTTAGTCAGAATTCATATTTGTTTATACATTTGCCGAATATTAGTATTACTCAAATTGCGTATAAGATTGTACACACACACACACACACACACGCACGCACACACGCAGACACACACACACACACACACACACACAATTCAATGTATTCCTCTTATTGATACTAATTCATATATTTTAACTAGTTAGGTAATGTCATAGAAGTAATAATAATAATAATGATAATACCAACAATGACTACAACAATAATATAACGATAATGATAACAATAATAATAATAATATGAACAATAGCAATAGCAATGACAATAAATGATGACAATAATACATATAAATAAGGATGATGATGATGATGATAATAACAACAACAATAATAATAATAATAATAATAATCATTATTAGCCAGTGATGGAGTTTAACACTTAGGCATCCATGTTCACGTTCATATACATTGCACATACCATTTTTTTGTATCTTGTTTTGAACTGATGGACATTTGGACATTGCTAATGACACGGTTAGCCTTCGGCTAAAACTATTTTGCCGCCAATGGGGCTTTTTAACTTAATTTTGCAGCACAGAGCACACGCCAAATGGTTAGCAGCCGCTCAGTCTGATTGAATACGCACACGAATACGTTGGCTCGGTCGGAACGGCCCGGACGGAGCCTCAGTGATCTACTGCTAACACGGCTAGCGGTTGGCGTGGCTATTTCACGTGACTGCCATGGACAAGTAATAGATGGCTAGGGCCCACTGTCGCCATTAACCGGTGCTAACGGTGGTAGCCGTCAGCAGAACCTTTACCAGCTGCTGGACGTTAGCGCGCGCTGCTCGCTAGGTTGGAGACAACCTGGTGTATAGAACGATACTATGCTAAATAGCAATCCTGCATCACTGGCACTGTTGACTTTACTCAGTTTGTTTTATTTAATGCAGGTTGTGCAGACCCTGGTGTGCTCTTAAACACACAAAGAAGATAAGGGACAAGGTGGTGTTGTTTTTCAATGACAAATTCTAGAATGCTGGTCACATTGACTAATGATGCTCATCTAGTCTTGTATGTATATACTAATTTATTGTCCTCTTGTATTTTCTCAGGTATCTACTAGAAGTAGAATGCAGTGGACTTGTAAGTATTGCACTTTTGTCTCTCCAAGACGAGGCCAGCTATTAAAGCATTACAGATTAAAACATGGTACTTTCACAAGAACCTCCCCAATACCATGTCTTCATCTGCAATGTATTTGTAGATCGAAATCGTTCAATGCCCTAAAGGTCCATTTATCTAGATTTCACTCACAGGTGTCCAGAAAAAATGATGATGTGCATACATTTAATTGTCAAGTGTGTGAGTTTAATGAACCTTGCTGTGAAAATGATTTTTTTTACACACTTACGCAAGCATCTGAAGTTGATGCAAAAAGTGCAGTGCCCTTATCTGGATTGTGAATTTGAGACTAATGTGTATTCTACGTTTAATACTCACAAAAGTAGGACTCATGACCAGAAGTATTCAACATCTAATCTACAGTTTAAACCAGGAGTGGTTGTGCAGCTCTGTGGCATTGAGAGCACCCCAGTCTCAGCTGAACCACTCCTAGCTGAAGATGTCAGTAGTTTAGAAGAAGAGGAGCTGACAGATGTTGGCGTCAATGTTCATGACCTTGACTCTCAGCTTGAGCATAATTTAGCCTCGCTCTTCCTGAAAATGCAGACAATACTGAACATATCTGAAAGTGCTCTCAAAGAAATCATCCAGCAAATAGGACAGGTTTCAACTTTCAGAACCACGGATGTTTATAGTGGTTGGGGACATACTCAGAGACCATTACCCGGAAATTGATGACGCTGTTATTAAGAAGGTAGTCTGCGCAGTGACTGACGCAAATGTATTTTTGAAACACACATCAGCTGGAGGCTCACTTTCAACTTCCAATAGAAGAGCAGCTTATGTAGCGAGAGAATTTCCTGTCGTGGAGCCTGTCGTGTTTATCACTGGCAAACAGGGTCAACATATAGTTTACATTCCACTGCTTAAAATGCTTCAGGCCTTATTGAGCAAAGATGATATTTTAGACAAGGCTCTCACCCCCAGCAGCTCTAAAGCAGGTGAATACAGGAACTATAGGGATGATTCTCACTTTGGCAACAATGCCATTTTAGCTGAGGATGAATTCAGAATTGCCCTGGGCTTGTATATTGACGACTTTGAGGTTGCAAATCCACTGGGAACATCGAAAAAGAAGCACACGATATGAGGTGGCGGCTTGTCCAGGGTGTACCCCGCCTTCCGCCCGATTGTAGCTGAGATAGGCGCTAACGCCCCGCGCGACCCCGTAAGGGACAAGCGGTAGAAAATGGATGGATGGATGGATGGATATGTGCAGTGTATTGGGTTCTTGCCAATCTACCCCCAAAGTACCGCTCAACCCTTCATGCAATACAGTTAGCTGTTTTATGCAAGGTAAACACAGTTAAAGAGAGGGGGTATGATGAGGTCCTACGTCCACTTATTGAGGACCTAGTGTCACTTGAGGAGAATTGAGTTTATGTTGAAAAGTTAGGATCAAGTATAAAGGCTTCTGTGTTGTATGTTGCAACAGACAATTTGGCTGCTCATGGATTGGCAGGACTTCAGGAGAGCTTTATTGTGCAGAGAATGTGCAGATTTTGCATGGCCACATGAGAAGAAATCCAAACCAAAAATGTCAGCTCAGGTTTTTTCACCCTGAGAACCAAAGATGCTCATGACAGACAGGTCCAATAAGTCAAGCAGGACCCATCTAATGTAGCACAGTATTGAGTCAAAGACGGATGTGTGCTGAGTGACAGCTTGAACTATTTTCATGTTGTGGATGGGTTTCCTCCAGATATTCTTCATGATTTCTTAGAGGGAGTTATTCCATTTGAGTTGAGCCTGTGCCTTCAAGATCTGATCAAAAAGAAGCACATCTCTCTAGAGACACTAAATCAGGCCATCAAGGAATTCCCTTACTCCTTTTCTGACAAAACCGATAAACCTCAACTGGTTCCAAAGACATTAGCCTCAAAAAAGACAATTGGAGGGAACGGTCATGAAAACTGGTGTCTGATTAGATTGCTTCCTTTAATGATTGGGCATCATGTACCTGAGGGAGATGAGGCATGGGAAGTGCTCATGGTCTTAAAAGATGTGCTTGAATTGGTTGTATCTCTGAGATTTACAGATGAGTCTATGTTCTTTTTAGAGTCTAAAGTGTCAGAGCATAGAGAGCTATTGCTGAATGCCTTTCCAGACTGCAAACTCCGTCCAAAGCATCACTATATCGAGCACTATCCCTACTTGATTAAAGTCTTTGGGCCTCTCATAGACATGTGGACAATGAGATTCGAAGGGAAGCACAGGTTCTTCAAAAAAGTCATCCACGAAACTCAAAACTTTAAAAATGTTCCCCTGACTTTGGCAAAGAGACATCAACGGATGATGGCTTACCATTTGGACTGTGCTTCCATTTTCAAACCAGCACTCCAGGCAAACAAAGTCAAGAGCATAATGATTTCTTCCCTCCCAGGGAACATTCAAGACATTTTGCACCAAAGATATGGGCTCAAAAACACTGTCCTGTCAGCTGTGTCTGTGAATATTGATGGGTTGAACTATGCTGTAGATATGGTGGTTTCTGTTGGTTCACATGGAGGGCTTCCTGAGTTCAGACAGATAAAGCAAGTGCTGGTGCTTAATGCTAGCATTGTTTTCTTGTGCAAACCAATGATCGCATGGTATCATGATTATCTCCGTGCTTATGCATTGACACACAGCAGCACAGGCTTGGTTGCCACTCAGTTGACTGAGTTCAATGACATTTTTCCTTTGTCAGCATATCGAGTTAGAGGCACATTGTTTATTTCTTTGAAACATTACATATATTGCTAACTGCACTAACTATATGGCTCATCTTTATTGTAGGATGATGGAACAGAAGTGGCCAATCAGAGTCATTGTCACTGATGGTGACATTAGAAGAATCCAGCTTGATCAAAAACCAAGCAACCTTGAGTCCCTTTTGGATCGCTTGAAAGCTGAACTGGCACTATCCTCTGATTTCAAACTTCAGTTTGAAGACCCGCTGTTTAACAATGCCCTCTGCAACCTGACGGATGTGTCAGAACTGCCGGACCGAGCCACGCTGAAAATTATAACTCTTGAGTCCCTGTCTACCCGCTCCATCACATTGTCCTCACCAGGCACATCTGATACAGAGATACTGTATACAAGCGAAGATAACTCTCCGATGATGAGCCATTTACATTTTTTGTTCCAGAATTCAGTGTGGATGTAAATTTCAGACTGAGACAGGGAGACCTTGCCTACATGAGAGATGGTACACAGATGGATGTTCCTCGTGACATGAAACATGTGATCTTAGAGAAACTTGCAGAGACAATTTACAAGTTCACAGCATATCCCACAGATGAACAATGTCGAGCAGTGATCTCAAAGCATCCCTGCCTTAAAGAATCTGGATCGCCGACTGGGTATTGCGGGTGGACTAATAGCATCAGATTCAAGATGGGGAATTTCCGTACTAAAATTAAAAGATCTGGAATGATGGATGTCACTCTGAATTTCGACAAGTGGAGGAGGGATTCTGCTGAAGGACAGCCATCATGTAGTAACATAAAAAGGCCAAGAAGAAGTGAGACACATTTCTTGCCAAACTATCCTAAAGGTGAAAATGAAGATAGTCTTGAGTCAGATAGAAGACGACTTGAAAGTGAAGCAAAGAAAAGGCTCCCAGACTCAGCTGATGTGAAGAAAATGATGGACCAGACCTTTTCTTTGCGCCGCAAAGAAATTGTTCAAGAACAGCCTCCAGTCCAAAGGATGATGCAACGCTGGCCTGCGTTGTTCACAGAAAGTCAGGTATGGCCCACCTGTGCTGCACTATAATGAAACACACCTCAAGTAATCATTAGTAGATCTAACGCACCAATTTCTGCTTTCTGCTTAAGGTGTTTGCAGAGTTCTCCAGAGTTGCCAGTAAGAACCTCCAGAAAAATTTCTACGAAGCTCTGGATCACCACACAAATACTCTCCTTGACCTCTTCAAATCCAGGAAAGGAGTTGTCGGCCAGTCACTTGATCCCTTCCTCCACCCAATATATTCACAAGTAAGTGTTTCAGATTCTTCGTCATTACCACCTTTGGTAGTGTGCTTGTTGCTTCCTTCAACACATCCTGTAGCTCCTTCTACTACTTTGCAGTGACTACTACAGTACCAGTAATTCTATAATAATACCACAATTCCTAATATCCTTGTTTTTGTCATCTTCCAATCAGACAAATGACATCACCACAACACGCACTGCTGTCCTGCAATGTCTGCCCCTGTATCTTGGGGATGATTCCAGTGAATTCTTCCTCAGCTGCTCTGTAAGTACATTCATAATGATGAACATGTGATTGTACAGTGTACATCTTAGGACATCAGAAATTGAATTTTGTTCTCAGATTTCAGAAATAAGCATTATTGTTTTGGTCTGATGTCAAACAAAAAATACTAAATCTGACTGCGAAAAAAATAACAATGCATGAAAATCAATGTTGTTAGTTATCTTTGACCCATCTCAGGGCCTAACAAAAATAAGAATCAAATTCTACTTGAATGTTTTTTTTTTTAAATAATCGTTGTTTTTATTTTTTTTGAGTAAAAAAACAATGGGACTTTTGCAAACAAATTTGCATGACATTTTTAAAGCAGTTTTAATGCAGAGGACCTAAATCTCCCAGGGAGTATGAAAGGGAGTTTATTGAAGGGATCCCTGAGGGTTAATAATGTTTTATTATTTTGAATGCAGGATTCAGACACTGAAATGGACTTCACCCAGGTGCCTGTTGGGGTTCTTCAAGTCGTGAGTGAGGACAAGCCTCCAGAGATTAACAGCATTGCAATTATCCTTGAAGGAAACATTGTCATGGATGACCTTCCCTCAACCTCTCAAGCACTTTGTCTTTTGTCCGGCCTAATATATGCACTTCATCTGGATTACCCCAAAGGTATGAAGAACACATTTGAGTTCATCCAGAAAATCTTGTTAAACCTCGGACGAAAAAAGCTCAGCCCAAAAATTCAATCATAAAAAAATGCTCTTTTGAGGTAGGTGAAGTGGCTATGGATAGCTACTGTATACTGGCTGGCTACATGTGTGAGCATGATGGGGTTCAACAATCAAACTCTTGAATATTATATACTTTTGAATATGCCATGCACTTTTTTGCCATGCACTTTTATTTACCGTTTTGAATATTGAATATTGTTTTTTTTAACTAATGTTAAACTAATGTTTATGTTTTGATTACGAAACTGTGAAATACTTTTGTTGAGCTGCAGAGGTCTCCTCTTGTATTTTCAAAGAAAGAAAACTTTTGGTTCAAATACTGATCCCTCTCAGTATGGAATGTTTGTTTTGTTTGGGTAAAGCTCTTGAAAATGAGCATACATAGCGTACTGTGCAATATGTGATGTTTCGTGCTAAACATGTGGTTTTGTGACACAGGGTCTCAAAATTGTCATATTGTTGTTCCATATTGCCGTTTTCGGCCTGTGATGTTATTTACAAAGATAAATAAATTATGGTTTCCATAATGACATTTTTGTGACTTCTTAAGTATGCTAAACTAAGGTATATCAAGTATTGCTCACTTATTTTGGCACATTACATGTAGTACTTATAACTTATCTTTATTGAGTTCATCAAGTTGATTACACTTGGATATCCATAGTATAGTGTATTTATGATGTTAAGTAAAGCCTACTTAGTTGGTAAAACATATTAAGTTCATGTGACTCAAAATAGTTAAGTTTTAACAACTTGTTTGAAGTAATCTATACTTAGATGTATTAAGTGCTCATAACTTTGCTACAATAATTTCACACCACCTGATGCAATTACGTTCTTTTACTTGTGTTTCTCAAGGTAATCGGTTTCCTAGATTCTTTTAAGTAAAGTTAACTGGTTAGAATTTACAGTGTACGCATTATCTCAGGATTTTAAAAACATTATTGTCATATTGAGTAAAAAAACACTTTTTGCCTTTGCAAGATTTAAAAAATCATATGTTTCAAGTGAAACCTCCAAAGATGCATTATTTTAGGCATTATTAGCCATATTTCATGTGTGGTTTAGAAGTTTTGTTTAAATAACTGTCTTATTGAGTGTTACAGTATACTGTCAAATTGAGTAAAACCTCATTTTTGTAATTGCAAACCATAAAAAAACAACTGTTTCTCGTAAAACTCACATGGATTCAATATCACAAGGCATTTTTAGACATTTTGCATGTTTGGATTAGGGGAATTATGTTGAAATACATTTTTATTGCTTTTTTGCAATATCTCAGGATTGTTAGTACATTCCTGTCAAATTGAGTAAAAAATTAAATTTTTTTTGCAAACCACATCAAATGTTTTTTTTTCCAGTAAAACTCACAAAAATGTATTTCTTCAGGCATTATTAGACATTATGCATGTGTATTTTTGGAGTTATGCTTTAAAAACTGTCATATTGAGTGTGACCCTATACAGTCATAGTGAGTAAAACCTAATTTTTGTATTTGCAAACCATAGAAAAACAACTGTTTCCAGTAAAACTTACACAGAATCAATATCACAGGCGTTTTTAGACATTGTCACACCTATGGATCATGTTTTGTTTTGTCATGTTATGTTTTTGATTTTGGACAATCAGTGACGTTTTGCACTTCCTGGTTTTGTTTGTTTCCATGCCAACCTCATTAGTTTTCACCTGTCACGTCCCTGTTCTCAGCCTCACCTGTTTTCACTAATCATCACAGCTATTTAAGTCATTCTTTTTCTTGTCTTCGTCCTGGGATCTTCACACTCACACGCACCCTACCCATGCTGTCCAAACATTTACGTCCTGTCCACAGTTCCATGCCGAGTAAGTTTATATATTCATGCCACAGTGCACTCTTTTGTTTCATGTCTTTAGTCTTGCCATCGTGCCGTTTAAATTTATAGTTAAATTGTCTTTCATGCCCTTGAGCAGGTGTTTTTGTTTCACGTTTGTACTATTTAGCCAAGTTTCTTCCTCTTTGTGAGCGCCCTTAGTTTGATTATTTTTGATTATAGTGTTTAAATAAAAACACGTACATGAATTCACGCTTGGCTCGTCCTGTAATGCCGCTGCGTCGAAGGAGCACACTCAATCCATGTCAAAGCCTGACAGAAAGATCCCAGCATAAGAGCTCCTTCGCAGATGATCATTTGGACGAGGCTTCGTTGGGGGTGCTGCGCGCTATGGAGGAGGAAACGCTCCGCTATTCCTCCATGGTGCTCAGAGAAATGATGTGGGGGCCAGATGGAAAATTGGTGCCAATAAAATCCATTTGGTCCGAAGATGACGCCATGCCGTCTTCCCGGAAGCGTCACCCTCGACGAAGGACGTTGGGGAAGGCTTCCAGGTGCGGAAAGGAAGCGTCGCACCAGCAAGCTCCTCCCACTCAGGGCGGAAGTGGACCGCGGGCTGCCCGGACTCTCCACGACAACTTCACGCCACCGTCAACACACATCACAGATCAGGAAAAAAAATTTTTCAGGACTTTCACAATTAATCACCCACCTCCATCAGATGACTCAAACCCCATAACCATGATTAATTACTACAAACAAATTATATTGCACAATAGATCACATCTGTCACAGCCATCCAAAATTCATGCCACGCCCCCCAGGACTCAAGCCCCCCCCAAGCCACAAGAATTTTTTTCAGATAATCAAACAAAGACAATAAAAAGACGATATGGACAATTCAAAGGGGAAGACTCTGCCCTCCTCCTCACCTCCCTCCGCCCACCCCAAAAGACTTTTCCAGGTCATGATGAAAGTGTCTGGCAGCCACTCCTTGAGGGGGTGGGGGGCTGGGGCTGGGAGCTTGTGGGTTGGTTCTGCCCGGTGCGGTTCTAAGCCACAGCAACCAGCACGTCCCCCACCTCCAGTTCTTCAACCGCCCAAGCCACAGCGGCCAACACGGCCACCTTCGCCAGTCTTTCAGCCTGCTAAGCCGCAGCTTCCAGCGAGGCCACCTGCACCAAGATCAAGTCCACGTCCAGCTCCAAGACCAAGTCCATGTCCAGCTCCCAGTCCACGCCAAAGTCCAAGTCCACACCAAAGTCCAAGTCCACGCCGCCAGGTGCCCCCAGTGGCAGCTCCACGTCGAAGCCAAGTGCCCCCAGTGGCAGCTCCACGTCGAAGCCAAGTGCCGCCAGTGGCAGCTCCACGTCGAAGCCAAGCGCCGCCAGTGGCAGCTCCACGTCGAAGCCAAGGGCCGCCAGTGGCAGCTCCACGTCGAAGCCGAGCGCCGCCAGTGGCAGCTCCACGTCGAAGCCAAGCGCCGCCAGTGGCAGCTCCACGTCAAAGCCAAGCGCCGCCAGTGGCAGCTCCACATCAAAGCCAAGGGCCGCCAGTGGCAGCTCCACGTCGAAGCCAAGCGCCGCCAGTGGCAGCTCCACGTCGAAGCCAAGCGCCGCCAGTGGTAGCTCCACGTCGAAGCCAAGCGCCGCCAGTGACAGCTCCACGTCGAAGCCAAGGGCCGCCAGTGGCAGCTCCACGTCGAAGCCAAGCGCCGCCAGTGGCAGCTCCACGTCAAAGCCAAGCGCCGCCAGTGGCAGCTCCACATCAAAGCCAAGGGCCGCCAGTGGCAGCTCCACGTCGAAGCCAAGCGCCGCCAGTGGCAGCTCCACGTCAAAGCCAAGCGCCGCCAGTGGCAGCTCCACGTCGAAGCCAAGCGCCGCCAGTGGCAGCTCCACGTCGAAGCCAAGCGCCGCTAGTGGCAGCTCCACGTCGAAGCCAATCGCCGCCAGTGGCAGCTCCACGTCGAAGCCAAGTGCCGCCAGTGTCAGCTCCACGACCAAGCCCAAGTCCACGTCGATCGCCAACGCCTGCCACGATGACGACGCGCCCGCCTCCTCGTTGGCCACGGATGTGGCTGCTATGTGGGTGTCCACCACGCCAGAGATGCCGACCTCGTCGGCCACAATTGTGGCCACTACGTGGTCGTCCGCCACGCCCTCCTCGTCGGCCACAGTTGTGGCCACTACGTGGTCGTCCGCCACGCCAAGGGGGTCGGCCGCCTCGGTCCTCCACGCGTCGCCGCCACCTGACCTTGCCCCGTTGGATACGGGGACACGTGGTTTGGCGATCCACCGCCATGTCCCCCTCCCGCCCTCCCATGACTCTCGATCATAGTTTTGTTTTGTTTTTTGTTTTGGATATCTGGGAGCTGTCCTTAACTGGGGGGCTCTGTCACACCTATGGATCGTGTTTTGTTTTGTCATGTTATGTTTTTGATTTTGGACAATCAGTGACGTTTTGCACTTCCTGGTTTTGTTTCCATGCCAACCTCATTAGTTTTCACCTCTCACGTCCCTATTCTCAGCCTCACCTGTTTTCACTAATCATCACAGCTATTTAAGTCACTCTTTTTCTTGTCTTCGTCCTGGGATCTTCACACTCACACGCACCCTACCCATGCTGTCCAAACCTTTACGTCCTGTCCACAGTTCCATGCCGAGTAAGTTTATATATTCATGCCACAGTGCACTCTTTTGTTTCATGCCTTTAGTCTTGCCATCGTGCTGTTTAAGTTTATAGTTAAATTGTCTTTCATGCCCTTGAGCAGGTGTTTGTGTTTCACGTTTGTACTGTTTAGGCAAGTTTCTTACTCTTTGTGAGCGCCCTTAGTTTGATTATTTTTGATTATAGTGTTTAAATAAAAACATGTACCTGAATTCACGCCTGGCTCGTCCTGTAATCCCGCTGCGTCGAAGGAGCACACTCAATCCATGTCAAAGCCTGACATACATTTTGTAAATTTGGTTTAGGAATTATGTTTTGATGGATTTTTATTGCTTTTTTCGCATTATTTTAGGATTCTGAGAACATTTTTTTTCATTTTGAATAAAAAACTACTCTTTCCATTTGCAAGATTTAAAAAAAACATATGTTTCGAGTGAAACCCACAAAGATGCAATATTTTAGGCATTATTAGCCATTTTCTATGTGTGGTTTAGAAGTTATGTTTAAATAACTATCATATTGAGTATTACAGAATACTGTCAAATTGAGTAAAACCTAATTATTGTATTTGCAAACCATAGAAAAACAACTGTTTCTAGTAAAACTCACATTTATTCTATATCACAAGGCCTGTTTTAGAAATGTTTTATGTTTGGAGTAGGGGAATTATGTTGAAAAACATTTTTATTACTTTTTTGCAATATCTCAGGATTGTTAGTACATTCCTGTCAAATTGAGTGAAAAATTACTTTTTGTTTTTGCAAACCTTACCAATTTTTTTTTCCTGTAACACTCACAAAGTAACATTCCTTCAGGCATTATTAGACATTTTGCATGTGTATTTTTGGAGTTATGTTTCAAAAACTGTCATATTAAGTGTGACCGTATACAGTCATAGTGAGTAAAACCTATTTTTTCTATTTTTGAACCTTTCCAAAATACCTAAATCCGGTCAAATTCATATAAATTCAATATTCCAGGCTTTTTTAGACGGATTTTATGTTTTGTTTTGGAGTTACGTTTATAAACCTTTGATATTTAGTATGACAATTATACTATTATATTGAATAAAAAAACTAACTTGTGTCTTTGCAAACCTTACAAAACATATTTTTTCTAGTACAACTATCAAAGATATATATCCTAGGCATTATTAGCCATTTTATATGTGTTGTTTAGAAGTTATGTTTGAACACATTTTACCGATTTTTCGCATAATTTCAGGATTCTAAGAACATTATTGTCAGGTTGAGTAAAAAACTACTTTTTGCATTTGGAAAATTTAAAAAAGCATATGTTTCGAGTAAAACCCCCAAAGATGCATTATTTTAGGCATTATTAGCCATTTTTAATGTGTGGTTTAGAAGTTATGTTACAGTATACAGTCATATTGAGTAAATCCTTATTTTTGTAATTGAAAAAACGTTGAAAAACAACTGTTTCTAGTAAAACTCACACGGATTCAATATCACAGACATTTTTAGATATTTTGCATGTTTGGATTAGGGTAATTATGTTGAAATACATTTGTATTGCTTCTTTCACAATATCTCAGGATTGTAAGTACATTCCTATCAAATTAGGGAAAAAAAATTTTTTTGCTTTTGCAAACCTCACCAAATGTTTTTTTTCCCAGTAAAACTCACACAGATACATTTCTTCAGGCATTATTAGACATTTTGCATGTGTATTTTTGGAGTTATGTTTCAAAAACTGTCATATTGAGTGTGACCCTATACAGTCATAGTAGTTGAAACCTAACTTTTGTATTTGTGAACCTTTCCAAAATACCTAATTCTGGTAAAATTCACATGAATTCAATATTAAAGGCTTTTCTAGACATATTTTATGTTTGGTTTTGGAGTTATGTTTATAAACATTTGATATTTAGTATGACAATTATACTGTTATATTGAATAAAAAAAACTAACTTGTTTCTTTGCAAACCTTGCAAAAGATGATTTTTCTAGTACAACTAACAAAGGTGAATATCCCTAGGCATTATTAGCCATTTTGCTTGTGTTGTTTAGATGTTATGTTTGAATAAATTTTTATAGATTTTTTGCATTATCTCAGGATTCTTAGAACATTATTGTCATATTGAGAAAAACACTACTTTTTGCATTTGCAAGAGTTAAAAAAGCATATGTTTCGATTGAAACCCCCAAAGATGCATTATTTTAGGCATTATTAGCCATTTTTCATGTGTGGTTTAGAAGTTGTGTTTAAATAACTATCATATTAAGTGTTACAGTATACAGTCATATTGAGTAAAACCAAATTTTTGTATTTGCAAACCATAAAAACCATAGGTGAGGGATCAGACAAAGAGCAGCTGATAGACTTCTATGGAATTAAAAGATAATGGACTCAAATTTCCCTCGCCCGGACGCGGGTCACCGGGGCCCCGCTCTGGAGCCAGGACCACAGTTGGGGCGCGATGGAAAGCACCTGGTGGCCGGGCCCCATGGGGACAAGCAGGGCACTTGGCGGTCCGATTCTCGGTTACTTGGGACGTGTAACGTCACCTCACTGGGGGGGAAGGAGCCTGAGCTAGTGCACGAGGTAGAAAAGTTCCGGCTGGATTCAGTCGGACTCACCTCGACGCACAGCAAAAGCTCTGGAACCAGTTCTCTCGAGAGGGACTGGTCTCTCTTCCACTCTGGCGCTGCCGGCAGTGAGAGGCGACGGGTTGGGGTGGAAATTTTCATTGGCCCCCGGCTCAAAGCCTGCACATTGGAGTTCAACCCAGTGGACGAGAGGGTAGCCTCCCTCCGCCTTCGGGTGGGGGGACGGGTCCTGACTGTTGTTTGTGCCTACGCAACAAACAGCAGTTCAGAGTACCCACCCTATTTGGGTACATTCGAGGGAGTACTGGAAAGTGGGGATTCCCTTGTCCTACTGGGGGACTTCAACGCTCATGTTGGCAACGACAGTGAAACCTGGAGAGGCGTGATTGGGAAGAATGGCCACCCGGATCGAAACCCGATTGGTGTTTTGTTATTTGACTTTTGTGCTCGTCACAGATTGTCCATAACAAATATCATGTTCAAACATAAGGGTGTCCATATGTGCACTTGGCACCATGAAACCCTAGGCTGCAGTTCCATGATCAATTTTGTAGTTGTGTCATCGGATTTGCGGCCTCATGTTTTGATACTCGGGTGAAGAGAGGGGCTGAGCTTTCTACCGATCACCACCTGGTGGTGAGTTGGCTGCGATGGTGGGGGAGGATGCCGGACAGACCTGGCAGGCCCAAGCGCATTGTGAGGGTCTGCTGGGAACGTCTGGCAGAGTCTCCTGTCAGAGAGAGTTTCAATTCCCACCTCCGGAAGAACTTTGAACTTGTCACGAGGGAAGTGCGGGACATTGAGTCCGAGTGGACCATGTTCCGCACCTTTATTCTTAAGGCGGCTGATTGGAGCTGTGGCCGCAAGTTTGTTGGTACCTGTCGTGTCGGTAATCCCAGAATCCGTTGGTGGACACCAGCAGTGAGGGATGCCGTCAAGCTGAAGAAGGAGTCCTATCGGGTTCTTGTGGTTCATAGGACTCCGGAAGCAGTGGACGGGTACCGACGGGCCAGCTTTAGCGGTCGCGGATGCAAAAACTCGGACATGGGAGGAGTTCGGAGAAGCCATGGAAAACGACCTCCAGACGGTATGTAAGCGATTCTGGACACCGTGTATGGTGCGGATGGTGTTCTGCTGACCTCAACTGTGGATGTTGGATTACGAATTATGTTGAAATGTTTTTTTATTGCTTTTTTCGCAATATTTTGGGATTCCTGTCAAATTGGGTAAAACATTTATTTTTGTTCTTGTAAACCTTACCAAATGTTTTCTTCCGGTAAAACTCACAAAGATACTTTTTTTCAGGCATTATTAGACATTTAACATGTGTATTTTAGGAGTAATGTTTCAAAAACTGTCATAATGAGTGTGACCGTATACTGTCATAGTGAGTAAAACCTAATTTTTGGATTTTTGAACATTTCCAAAAGACCTGATTCTAGTAAAACTCACAAAACATTCAATATTACAAGCTTTTTTATACGGAGTTTATATTTGGTTTTGGTGTTATGTTTATAAACCTTTCATATTTAGTATGACATTTATACTGTTATTTTGAATACAAAAAATAACGTGTGTCTTTGCAAACCTTACAAAAGGTAATTGTTCTAGAATAACTAACAAAGATAAATATCGATCCATCCATCCATCCATCCATCCATCCATCTATCTTTTTCCGCTTCGGGTCGAGGGGGCAGCAGCCTAAGCAGGGAAGCCCAGACTTCGCTCTCCCCAGCCACTTTGTCCAGCTCTTCCAGGGGGATCCCGAGGCGTTCCCAGGCCAACCAAGAGACATAGTCACCCCATCGTTACCTGGGTCTTTTCCGTAGCCTCCTACCGGTTGAAAGTGCCCTAAACACCTTTTAAGGAAGGCGTTATGTTGGCATCCTAACCAGATGCCCAAACCACCTCATGTGGCTCCTCTTGATGTGGAGGAGCAACGGCTTTACTTTGAGTTCCTCCCGGATGGCAGAGTTTCTCACCCTATCTCTAAGGGGGTTGGGGGGAGGGGGCGCCGCCCAGCTCGCATCGCACCCGATCTCTATGGCCCCTGATATGGGTGGTGAGCCCATTGGAGGGGGGACCCAAGATAACTCTTTAGGCTGTGCCCGGCCGGGCCCCATGGGAACAAGCCCGGCCACCAGGCGCTCGCCATCGCGCTCCACCTCTGGGCCTGGCTCCAGAGGGGGCCCCGGTGACCCGCATCCGGGCGAGGGAAATCTGGGTCCTCGATATGTGTTTTCATAAAAGGTCTTCTAGCTGCTCTTTGTCTGACCCCTTACCTAGGACCTGTTTGCCTTGGGAGATCCTACCAGGGGGCTTAAAGCCCCCGTACAACATACCTCCTAGGATCTTTGGGACACACAAACTCCTCTACCACTATAAGGTGGCAGCTCAGAGAGGAGAAGATGGATATATCTCTAGGCATTATTAGCCATTTTGCATGTGTTGTTTAGAAATTATGTTTGAATACATTTTTATTGCTTTTTTTGCATTATCTCAGGATTCTAAGAATATTATTGTCAAATTGAGTAAAAAAATACTTTTTGCATTTGCAAGACTTAAAAAAGCATATGTTTCGAGTAACACCCACAAAGATGCCTTATTTTAGGCATTATTAGCCATTTTTCATGTGTGGTTTATAAGTTATATTTAAATAACTGTCATATTGAGTGTTACAGTATACAGTCATATTGAGTAAAACCTAATTTTTGTATTTGCAAACCATAGAAAAACAACTCTTTCTAGTAAAACTCACATGGATTCAAAATCACAGGCATTTTTAGACATTTGCATGTTTGGATTAGGAATTATGTTGAAAAACATTTTTATTGCTTTTTTTCGCATTATCCCAGAATTGTAAGTACATTCCTGTCAAATTGAGTAAAAAAATACTTTTTGTTTTTGCAAACCTTACCAATTTTTTTTTTTCCAGTTAAACTCACAAAGATACATTTCTTCAGGCATTATTAGACAATTTGATGTGTATTTTTGGAGTTATGTTTCACAAACTGTCATATTGAGTGTGACCGATACAGTCACAGTGAGTAAAACCTAATTTTTGTATTTGTGAACCTTTCCGAAATACCTGATTCCTGTAAAATTAACATAAATTCCACATTACAGGCTTTTTTACACATATTTTTTGTTTGTTTTGGAGTTATGTTTATAAATCTTTGATATTTAGTATGACAGTTATACTGTTATATTAAATTTAAAAAATAACTTGTGTCTTTGCAAACCTTACAAAATATATATATTTTTTTAGTATAACTAACAAAGATAAATATCCATCCATCCATCTTCTTCCGCTTATTTGAAGTCGGGTCTTGGGGGCAGCAGCCTAAGCAGGGAAGCCAAGACTTCCCTCTCCCCAGCCACTTCGTCAAGCTCTTCCCGGGGGATCCCGAGGCGTTTTTTATGGCCAGCCAGGAGATATAGTCTTCCCAACGTGTCCTGGGTCCCCCCCGTGGCCTCCTACCGGTTGGATGTGCCCTAATCACCTCCCTCGGGAGGCGTTCGGGTGGCATCCTGACCAGATGCCCGAACCACCTCATCTGGCTCCTCTCGATGTGGAGGAGCAGCGTCTTTACTTTGAGTTCCTCCCGGATGGCAGAGCTTCTCACCCTATCTCTAAGGGAGAGCCCCGCCACACGGCGGAGGAAACTCATTTCGGCCGCTTGTACCTGTGATCTTATCCTTTCTGTCATGACCCAAAGCTCATGACCATAGGTGAGGATGGGAACGTAGATCGACCGGTAAATTGAGAGCTTTGCCTTCCAGCTCAACTCCTTCTTCACCAGAACGGATCGGTACAACGTCCGCATTACTGAAGACGCCGCCTCGATCCGCCTGTCGATCTCACGATCCACTCTTCCCCCACTCGTGAACAACACTCCTAGGTACTTGAACTCCTCCACTTGGGGCAGGGTCTCCTCCCCAACCCGGAGATGGCACTCCACTTTTTCCGGGCGAGAACCATGGACTCGGACTTGGAGGAGCTGATTCTCATTCCGGTCGCTTCACACTCGGCTGCGAACCGATCCAGTGAGAGCTGAAGATCCCGTCCAGATGAAACCATCAGGACCACATCATCTGCAAAAAGCAGAGACCTAATCCCGCGGCCACCAAACCGGAACCCCTCAATGCCTTGACTGCGCCTATAAATTCTGTCCATAAAAGTTATGAACAGAATCGGGGACAAAGGACAGCTTTGGCGCAGTCCAACCCTCACTGGAAATGTGTTAGACTTACTGCCGGCGGCAATATGGACCAAGCTCTGACACTGATCGTACAGGGAGCGGACCGCCACATTAAGACAGTCCGATACCCCATACTCTCTGAGCACTCCCCACAGGACTTCCCGAGGGACACGGTCGAATGCCTTCTCCAAGTCCACAAAGCACATGTAGACTGGTTGGGCAAACTCCCATGCACCCTCAAGAACAGTGCCGAGAGTGTAGAGCTGGTTCACAGTTCCACGACCAGGACAAAAACCACACTGTTCTTCCTGAATCCGAGGTTCGACTATCCGGCATAGACCCCTCTCCAGTACACCTGAATAAACCTTACCGGGAAGGCTGAGGAGTGTGTTCCCACTACAGTTGGAACACACCCTTCGGTCCCTCTTCTTAAAGACAGAGACCACAACCCCGGTCTGCCAATCCAGAGGTACCGCCCCCGATGTGCACGCGATGCTGCAGAGTCTTGTCAACCAAGACAGCCCCACAGCATCCAGAGCCTTAAAGAACTACGAGCGGATATCATCCACCCCTCAGGCCTTGCCACTGAGGAGCTTTTAAACTACCTCGGCAAACTCAGCCCCAGAAATAGGAGAGCCCCCCACAGATTCCCTAGGCACTGTTTCCTCATAGGACGACGAGTTGGTGGGATTGAGCAGGTCTTCAAAGAATTTCTTCGACCTATCCACAACATCCGCAGTTGAGGTCAGCAGAACACCATCCGCACCATACACGGTGTTTATAGTACACTGCTAAACCCTTCCTGAGGCAACGGATGGTTGTCCAGAATCGCTTTGAAGCCGTCCGGGAAGTTGTTTTCCATGGCTTCCCTGAACTCCTACTATGTCCGAGTTTTTGCCTCCGCGACCGCTGAAACTGCACACCGCTTGGCCTGTCGGTACCTGTCCACTGCCTACGGAGTCCTATGAGCCAAAAGAACCTTACAGGACTCCTTTTTCAGCTTGACGGCATCCCTTACAGCTGGTGTCCACCAACCCGTTTTAGGATTACCGTCCCGACAGGCACCAAATACCTTGCGGTCACAGCTCCAATCAGTCGCCACAATAAAGGTGCGGAAAATTGTCCACTTGGACTCAATGTCAAGCGCCTCCCTCGTGACATGGTCAAAGTTTTTTCGAAGTTGGTAATTGAAACTTTCTCTGACAGGAGACTCTGCCAGACGTTCCCAGCAAACCCTCACAATGCATTTGGGTCTGCCAGGTCTGTTCGGCATCCTCCCCCACCATCGAAGCCAACCTCACCACCAGGTGGTGATCGGTAGAAAGCTCCGCCCCTCTCTTCACCCGAGTGTCCAAAACATGAGGCCGCAAATCCGATGACACAACTACAAAGTCGATCATGGAACTGCGGCCTTTGGTGTCCAGGTGCCAAGTGCACATATGGACGCCCTTAAGTTTGAACATGGTGTTTATTATGGACAAACTGTGACTAGCACAAAAGTCGAATAACAAAAGACAACTCGGGTTCAGAACCGGGCAGCCATTCTTCCCATACACGCCTCTCCAGGTTTCACTATCGTTGCCAACGTGAGCGTTGAAGTCCCCCAGCAGAACAAGGGAATCACCCGAGAGAGCACTCTCTAGTACTCCCTCGAGTGTACCCCAAAAGGGTGGGTACTCTGAACTGTTGGGATCACACTCCTCAGCCTTCCCGGTAAGGTTTTTTCAGGTGTACTGGAGAGGAGGCTACGCTGGATTCAGGAGGAACAGTGCGGTTTTGGTCCTGGTCGTGGAACTGTGGACCAGCTCTGCACTCTCAGCAGTGTTCTTGAGGGTGCATGGGAGTTTGCCCAACCAGTCTACATGTGCTTTGTTGACTTGGAGAAGGCTTTAGACCGTGTCCCTCGGGAAGTCCTGTGGGGAGTGCTTAGAGAGTATGGGGTATCGGACTGTCTTATTGTGGCGGTCCGCTCCCTGTACGATTAGTGTTACACAGAACAGATGTCCAGCAGCCCCCCCACATTAAAGAGGAAGATGAGGATCCACATCCCTCCACATTAAAGAGGAAGAGGAGGAAGTGTGGATCAGTCAGGAGGGAGAGTGTCTTCTAGGGCAGGAAGAGGCTGATCTCAGCAAGTTTCCACTGACTATTGTCTCTGTGAAGACTGAAGAGCATGAAGAAAAACCACCTGAGTCCTCACAGCTTCATCACAGTCCAAACGCCTGTGAAGAACATCTCCTCTCTGAGCAACAGAAGTGGAGCTTCAGGATGGCGAAGGAGGAACTTCAACCCTCTTACTTGAAAAAGGAAGACAAGGACCCACTCTTCCTCCATTTTAAAGAGGAAGAGGAGGTACCAGAGACCCCACACTTTATAAAGAAACTGAATGATCCACTGACCCCCAACATTAAAGGGAATACGGATGAACCACTGACCCCCCACTTTAAAAAGGAAGAAGAAGCGCCACTGACCTCCCACATTAAAAAAAAAGAGGAGGATCACAGTGTTAGTCAGGACGGAGAGCATATTGAAGGACTGATGTTTCCAGTGACTGGTGTCCCTGTGAAGAGTGAAGGTGATGAGGTCAAAGGTGAAAGTGAGGAGAGGGGAGTGGGGGAGCCTCCAAGCAGCAGCTCAACACAACACATGACAACAGAAGCTGATGGAGACCACTGTGGAGGATCACAAGCAGACAAGCTCTTAGCTCCACTATCAGATAGTGAGGATACAACGTCACTCTCTCCTGACACTGATGAAGACTCTATAGATGATAAGACATGTCACACTGACAACACTCAGTTCACATGTTCTCACTGTCACATAACCATTAAATACCGTCGTAGTCTGAAAAGACACATGAGAACACACACTGGAGAAAACCCTTTTATCTGTTCACTTTGTAGTAAAGGTTTTGCACAAAGTCATACTTTGAAAGTGCACATGAGAACACACACTGGTGAATTTTTAATTTTTTTTTTCTTAGCGCGTTTCTACCTTCAAGGTACTCAAAGCGCTTTGACATTACTTCCACATTTACCCATTCACACACACACTGATGGAGGGAGCTGCCATGCAAGGCGCCAACCAGCACCCATCAGGAGCAAGGGTGAAGTGTCTTGCTCAGGACACAACGGACGTGACGAGGTTGGTACTAGGTGGGATTTGAACCAGGGACCCTCGGGTTGCGCATGGGCACTCTCCCACTGCGCCAAAATTTGTATTGCGCCAAATCACATTCTTGTTCAATCAGCAACAGAAGCTTTGGTGAACGATCAAAGCTTGCAAGACACATGAGAAGACACCCAGGAGAGAAAGTGTTGAGTTGCAGTGTGTGTAGTGAAAAATTCTCTTCTAAGTACCAGTGTAAGAAACACAAGTGTGCTGGTGAGAACAGCAACAGCAAATGAAACTGCAGGATTTGAAATAAACTGTCAAGACTTTCATTTTGACTTTCTAACAACATCAGCACATATATTATCGTTGTTTGTGTAACACAATCTTGTTAACATGCTTTTATATTTACACACCAGTTTTTTCAGCCCATTGCATGCATTAATATGCAACATTGTTTACTTTTATATTGACATCAATTATTACAAGAGGAACAGTTTCATTAAAAAGGTCAGTAAATCCAAAACAGTACAACACATGTGATACATGCAAATTATATTTAGTGTACATATATTTTATACAAAATAATTTCCTTTTAAAATGTGTGACTGTATGTGTAACATTGTTGTTTGCATAACACTATTTTAATATGTTTCTACATTTATAGATTAGATATTTTGTATTAGTGTTTTTTTTAGTCGAGTACATGCATTATTATGCAACATTGTGTACTTTTATTAAAAATTGAAGAGAACAATTTGACTGAAAAGGTGAGAGTAAACAGTACAAGACATATTTTACATACATTAAAAAAAATGTAAGTGTATATATATTCATCATACAATATTAGACTTATTCATTGTCTTCAATACTGGCTGTCCAGAGTCGGGACCAAGGATGGACCGCTCGTCCAGAGTCGGGACCCATGATGGACCGCTCGCCTGTGTATCTATCGGCTGGGACATCTCTGCGCTGCTGATCCGCCTCCGCTTGGGATGGTTTCCTGCTGGCTCCGCTGTGGACGGGACTCTCGCTGCTGTGTTGGATCCGCGTTGGACTGGACTCTCACGGCTGTGTTGGATCCACTATGGATTGAACTTTCACAGTATCATGTTAGACCAGCTCGACATGCATTGCTTTCGGTCCCCTAGAGGGAGCGGGGGTTGCCCACACATATGTGGTCCTCTCCAAGGTTCTTATAGTCATCATTGTCACCGACGTCCCACTGGGTGTGAGTTTTCCTTGCCCTTATGTGGGCCCTACCAAGGATGTTGTAGTGGTTTGTGTTGCGGTTTGTGCAGCCCTTCGAGACACTAGCGATTTAGGGCTATATAAATAATAATTGATTGATTGATTGAGCTTGGTCCGCATTGCCGGCAGTAAGTCGAACCTATTTCCAGTGAGGGTTGGACTCCACCAAGGCTGTCCTTTGTCACCGACTCTGTTCATAAATTTTATAGACAGAATTTCTAGTCGCAGTCAAGGCGTTGAGGGGTTCCGGTTTGGTGGCCGCAGGATTAAGTCTCTGCTTTTTGCAGATGATGTGGTCCTGATGCCTTCATCTGGCCGGGATCTTCAGCTCTCACTGGATCGGTTCGCAGCAAAATAATGCATCTTTGGGGGTTTCACTCGAAACATATGCTTTTTTAAATCTTGCAAATGCAAAAAGTAGTTTTTTACTCAATATGACAATAATGTTCTTAGAATCCTGAGAAAATGCGAAAAAAGAAATAAAAATGTATTCCAACATAATTCCTAATCCAAACTTGCAAAATGTCTAAAAATGCCTTTGATATTGAATCCGTATGAGTCTTAATAGAAACAGCTGTTTTTCTATGGTTTGCAAATACAAAAATGAGGTTTTACTCAACATGACTTTATACTGTAACACTCAATATGACAGTAATTTAAACATAACTTCTAAAACACACATGCAAAATGGCTAATAATGCCCAAAGTAATGCATCTTTGAGGGTTTCACACGAAACATATGCTTCTTTAAATCTTGCAAATGCAAAAAGTAGTTTTTTACTCAATATGACAATAATATTCTTAGAATCCTGAGCTAATGGGAAATAAGCAATACTAATGTATTCAAACATAACTTCTTAAAAACAAAGGCAAAATGGCTAATAATGCCAAGAGATATTTATCTTTGTTAGTTGTACTCGAAAAATGATCTTTTGTAAGGTTTGCAAAGATACAAGTTCAGAGGTGTCACTGGACTTAATACTGTACTGTGGCACACCTGGGGCACAAGTAATTCATGTAAGTGTGCAAAACTCGCAAGCAAAAACATTTTTAGCTCTTATTTATCATAGAAATACATAAATGGTGCTTTAAAATATGAAATCATATCAAATTATGTTGTATGGATCTTTGATTAACCACCTGAAATTAACTAATGTATTTGACCTACTTGTGCACTTTTTTACTCCAGACTTCTAAACTGCTACTAGTAAAAGCCCAAAGGAAGAGCAATGAATCTTTTTGAAATATATATTGCAGTAATCATCTGCAAATTTAACATCTACAAAAGTAAAACAAAAAATAAAGCACCCCTACATCTCTGGGTTCTTTTATATTATTTAATTTCCATTTATGGCAATGTGGCTAGTCCTATTTCAGATACACAAAACTATAAAATATACACAAAACAATAAAGCCACAGTAGTAGAATAAATGAACAACTGTTGTGTGTCTGTTCAGGGAATCATTTTCTGAGAAGTAAACTGTAAAGTCTCGTTTTCATTTTTGCAAAGTGGTCAATAACTCTGGACAGACATGGAAATATTACAGTAACTGTTATACTGTTGACCAGTTGACAGTTGTCACGACCCAACTGCTGGATCGTGACATAAAAGTGGATTGTGTGTCATTTTCAGTGAGTCGCAGTCAGATGTGTGCATGGAAAAAAAAAAAGTTTAGGGAGAAAAAAATCAAATTGTGGCAACAAAACCGGATATTTTCAGCCATTTTTCTAGTGACTATTAGTGAGTATTTTAGCAAAAGGCAAACCGACTAACAAGTTGGAGGAGGACTCAGGACAGACATGGAAATATATTTTTTTTAAATCTAAATGGGGCAACAAAACCCGATATTTTCAGCCATCTTTCTGAAAACAAATACAGAAATGTTATTATTTTTTCTGGAAACAAAACCAAAAGCTTTAGCTGCAGCCATTTTTCTGGTGACAAAACCAGATTATTTTAGTCAAAGTCGCACCGATTAACAAGACAAGTCTACTGTGCTATTTTTCTGTGAAATAAACTTGAATGATTTAAAAATTTGGCTCACGACTTGATGATATGGAAAAATGTTTTTCTTCCCGAAGATAAACCATTTGAGAAGCACTCAACTCACACATGCTTACTCCAAATCATCATTGATGCAGAACCAGCAGACAATAACCAACATTATGTTTTATGTTCATTGGAAATTCCCCCGACAGCTCGTACAGCAAATGAATATGTTTGTCTTGATACAAGGAATAACGTTAGCTAACTTAGCATCAACTTAAGACAATGATGTTGCCTAGCTAGCCAGGACTTCACTTGCATCTCTCATTCCTCGCTGTTTCTTCCCTGCTGCGGGCGAATAACTTTCTTCAATCCATCTAGGAGTTACAGTTTGAGTCAAATCAAAATCAAAATAATGTAAATAACAAATTGTTGTTGGCTAACGTTACCTAGCTCACGCAGTGATTCTCATCCTCTCTCTCTCTCTCTCTCTCTCTCTCACTCTCAACCGAAGTCTCGATCTACACTTGAAAAAATTACCATATTAATTAACCATGTGCTCATTGTTTCGTGGAGGGAATACAGTAGCAATCAATTACCATACTAAGTAGTATGTGCGCTGTTGTCTATGTTATGTAGACTTAAAACTCTGAAGCGTTTTTTTTATTGGTGAAATTTTTACTGGGGCACTGCAGATCAACAGTGGGGCACGTGCCCCAGTGTAATCTGTCTGGCAACGCCCCTGCACAAGTTAGTTTTTTTATTCAATATAACAGTGTAACTGTCATACTAAATATGAAAGGTTTATAATCATAACTCCAAAACCAAACATGAAATTTGTCTAAAAAAGCCTGTAATATTGAATTTATGTGAGTTTTAGCAGAATCAGGTATTTTGGAAAGAATCACATATACAAAAATTAGGTTTTACTTGCCTCATATTGGTCACACTCAAAATGACAGTTTTTGAAACATAACTCCAAAAATACACATGCAAAATGTCTAATAATGCCTGAAGAAATGCATCTTTGAGAGTTTTCCTGAAAAAAAAACATTTGGTAAGGTTTGCAAAAACAAAATTTAATTTGTTACTCAATTTGACAGTAATAGGTAGGGACGGCGTGGCGCAGTGGGAGAGTGGCCGTGCGCAACCCGAGGGTCCCTGGTTCAAATCCCACCTAGTACTAACCTTGTCACGTCCGTTGTGTCCTGAGCAAGACACTTCACCCTTGCTCCTGATGAGTGCTGGTTGGCGCCTTGCATGGCAGCTCCCTCCATCAGTGTGTGAATGTGTGTGTGAATGGGTAAATGTGGAAGTAGTGTCAAAGCGCTTTGAGTACCTTGAAGGTAGAAAAGCGCTATACAAGTACAACCCATTTATCATTTATTTAATGTACTTAGAATCCTGAGATAATGCGAAAAAAGCAATAAAAATGTATTCCAACATGATTCCTAATCCAAACGTGCAAAAAGTCTAAAAGAGCCTGTGATATTGAATACATGTGAGTTTTACTAGATACAGTTGTTTTTCTATGGTTTGCAAATACAAAAATGAGGTTTTACTCAATATGACTGTACACTATAACACTCAATATGACAGTTATTTAAACATAACTCCTACACCACACATGAAAAATGGCTAATAATGCCTGAAATAATGCATCTTTGGGAGTTTTACTCGAAACATATGCTTTTTTAAATCTTGCAAATGCAAAAAGTAGTTTTTTACTCAATACGACTATAATAGTCTTACAATCCTGAGATAATGCGAAAAAAGCAATAAAAATGTATTCAAACAACTTCTAAACAACACATGCAAAATGGCTAATAATGCCCAGATATATGTTTTTTTGTTAGTTGTACTAGAAAAATGATCTTTTGTAAGGTTTGCAAAGACAAAAATTAGTTTTTTTATTCAATATAACAGTGTAACTGTCATACTAAATATGAAAGGTTTATAATCATAACTCCAAAACCAAATATGAAATTTGTCTTAAAAAGCCTTTACTATTGAATTTATGTAAGTTCTACCAGAATCAGGTATTTTGGAAAGAATCACAAATACAAATATTAGATTTTACCGGCTTCATATTGGTCACACTCAAAATGACAGTTTTTGAAACATAACTCCAAAAATACACATGCAAAATGTCTAATAATGCCTGAAGAAATGCATCTTCAAGAGTTTTCCTGAAAAAAAAACATTTGGTAAGGTTTGCAAAAACAAAATTTGATTTGTTACTCAATTTGACAGTAATGTACTTAGAATCCTGAGATAATGCGAAAAAAGCAATAAAAATGTATTCCAACATAATTCCTAATCAAAACGTGCAAAATGTCTAAAAATGCCTGTGATATTGAATACTTGTGAGTTTTACTAGATACAGATGTTTTTCTATGGTTTGCAAATACAAAAATGAGGTTTTACTCAATATGACTGTATACTGTAACACTCAATATGACAGTTATTTAAACATAAATCCTAAACCACACATGAAAAATAGCTAATAATGCCTGAAATTATGCATCTTTGGCAGTTTTACTCGAAACATATGCTTTTTTAAATCTTGCAAATGCAAATAGTAGTTTTTTACTCAATATGACTATAATAGTCTTACAATCCTGAGATAATGCGAAAAAAGCAATAAAAATGTATTCAAACATAACTTCTAAACAAATCATGCAAAATGGCTAATAATGCCTAGAGATATGTTTTTTTGTTAGTTGTACTAGAAAAATTATCTTTTGTAAGGTTCGCAAAGACACAAGTTAGTTTTTTATTCAATATAACAGTGTAACTGTCATACTAAATATGAAAGGTTTTCAATCATAACTCCAAAACCAAACAGGAAATTTGTCTTAAAAAAGCCTTTAATATTGAATTTATGTGAGTTTTACCAGAATCAGGCAGGGGCCATAGAGGTCGGGTGCAATTTGAGCTGGGCATCAGCCGAAGGCAGGGCACTTGGCGGTCCGATCCTCAGCTACAGAAGCTAGCTCTTGGGACGTGGAACGTCACCTCACTGGGGGGGAAGAGCCTGAGCTGGTGCGCGAAGTGGAGAAGTTCCGGCTGGATATAGTCGGACTCACTTCGACGCACAGCAAGGGCTCTGGAACCACTTCTCATGAGAGGGACTGGACCCTCTTCCACTCTGGCGTTGCCGACAGTGAGAGGCGACGGGCTTGGGTGGCAATTCTGGTTGCCCCCCGGCTTAAAGCCTGCACGTTGGAGTTCAACCCAGTGGACGAAAGGGTAGCCTCCTTCCGCCTTCGAGTGGGGGGACGGGTCCTGGCTGTTGTTTGTGCTTACGCACCAAACAGTAGTTCGGAGTACCCACCCTTTTTGGGTACACTCGAGGGAGTACTGGAAAGTGTCCCCCTGGGTGATTCCCTTGTCCTACTGGGGGACTTCAACGCTCATGTTGGCAACGACAGTGAAACCTGGAGAGGCGTGATTGGGAAGAATGGCCGCCCGGATCTGAACCCGAGTGGTGTTTTGTTATTGGACTTTTGTGCTCGTCACAGTTTGTCCATTACAAACACCATGTTCAAACATAGGGGTGTCCATATGTGCACCCTGCACCAGGACACCCTATGCCGCAGTTCCATGATCGATTTTGTAGTTGTGTCATCGGATTTGCGGCCATATGTTTTGGACACTCGGGTGAAGAGAGGAGCGGAGCTTTCTACTGATCATCACCTGGTGGTGAGTTGGCTGCAATGGTGGTGGAGGATGCCGGACAGACCTGGCAGGCCCAAACGTATTTTGAGGGTCTGCTGAGAACGTCTGGCAGAGTGTCCTGTCAGAGAAAGTTTCAATTCCCACCTCCGGAAGAATTTCAAACATGTCACGAGGGAGGTGCTGGACATTGAGTCCGACTGGACCATGTTCCGAACCTCTATTGTCGATCGGAGCTGTGGCCGCAAGGTAGTTGGTGGCTGTCGAGGCGGCAATCCTAAAACCCCTTGGTGGACACCAGCGGTGAGGGATGCCATCAAGCTGAAGAAGGAGTCCTATCGGGTCCTTTTGGCTCATAGGACTCCGGAGGCAGTGGACAGGTACCGACAGGCCAAGCGGTGTGCCGCTTCAGCGGTCGCTGAGGCAAAAACTCGGACATGGGAGGAGTTCGGGGAAGCCATGGAAAACGACTTCCGGACGGCTTCGAAGCGATTCTGGACCACCATCCGCCGCCTCAGGAAGGGTAAGCAGTGCACTAATAACACCGTGTATGGTGCGGATGGTGTTTTGCTGACCTCAACTGCGGATGTTGTGGAAAGGTGAAAAAAATACTTCGAAGACCACCTCAATCCCACCAGCACGTCTTCCTATGAGGAAGCAGTGCCTGGGGAATCTGTGGTGGACTCTCCTATTTCTGGGGCTGAGGTCGCTGAGGTAGTTAAAAAGCTCCTCGGTGGCAAGGCCCCGAGGGTAGGCGAGACCCGCCCGGAGTTCCTTAAGGCTCTGGATGCTGTGGGGCTGTCTTGGTTGACAAGACTCTGCAGCATCGCGTGGACATCGGGGGCGGTACCTCTGGATTGGCAGACCGGGTTGGTGGTTCCTCTCTTTAAGAAGGGGGGCCGGAGGGTGTTTTCCAACTATCGTGGGATCACACTCCTCAGCCTTCCCGGTAAGGTTTATTCAGGTGTACTGGAGAGGAGGCTACGCCGGGTAGTCGAACCTCGGATTCAGGAGGAACAGTGTGGTTTTCGTCCTGGTCGTGGAACTGTGGACCAGCTCTATACTCTTCGCAGGGTTCTTGAGGGTCCATGGGAGTTTGCCCAACCAGTCTACATGTGCTTTGTGACCTTGGAGAAGGCATTCGACAGTGTCCCTCGGGAAGTCCTGTGCGGAGTGCTCAGAGAGTATGGGGTATCGGACTGTCTTATTGTGGCGGTCCGCTCCCTGTACGATCAGTGCCAGAGCTTGGTCCGCATTGCCGGCAGTAAGTCAAACACATTTCCAGTGAGAGTTGGACTCCGCCAAGGCTGTCCTTTGTCACCGATTCTGTTCATAACTTTTATGGACAGAATATCTAGGCACAGTCAAGGCGTTGAGGGGTTCCGGTTTGGTGACCGCAGGATTAGGTCTCTGCTTTTTGCAGATGATGTGGTCCTGATGGCTTCATCTGACCGGGATCTTCAGCTCTTACTGGATCGGTTTGCAGCCGAGTGTGAAGCAACCGGAATGAGAATCAGCACCCCCAAGTCAGAGTCCATGGTTCTCGCCCGGAAAAGGGGAGACACTGCCCCGAATGGAGGAGTTCAAGTACCTAGGAGTCTTGTTCACGAGTGAGGGAAGAGTGGATCGTGACATCGATAGGCGGATCGGTGCGGCGTCTTCAGTAATGCGGACATTGTACCGATCCGTTGTGATGAAGAAGAAACTGAGCAGGAAGGCAAAGCTCTCAATTTACCGGTCGATCTACGTTCCTATCCTCACCTATGGTCATGAGCTTTGGGTCATGACCGAAAGGATAAGATCACGGGTACAAGCGGCCGAAATGAGTTTCTTCCGCCGTGTGGCGGGGCTCTCCCTTAGAGATAGGGTGAGAAGCTCTGCCATCCGGGAGGAACTCAAAGTAAAGCCGCTGCTCCTTCACATCGAGAGGAGCCAGATGAGATGGTTCGGGCATCTGGTCAGGATGCCACCCGAACGCCTCCCTAGGGAGGTGTTTGGGCACGTCCAGCTGGTAGGAGGCCACGGGGAAAACCCAGGACACGTTGAGAATACTATGTCTCCCGGCTGGCCTGGGAACGCCTCGGGATCCCCCGGGAAGAGCTAGACGAATTGGCTGGGGGAAGGGAAGTCTGGGTTTCCCTGCTTAGGTTGTTGCCCCCGCGACCCGACCTCGGATAAACGGAGGAAAATGGATGGATGGATGGAAGGTATTTTGGAAAGAATCACAAATACAAATATTAGGTTTTACCGGCCTCATATTGGTCACACTCAAAATGACAGTTTTTGAAACATAACTCCAAAAATACACATGCAAAATGTCTAATAATGCCTGAAGAAATTATTCCTTGAGAGTTTTCCTGAAAAAAAAAAACATTTGGTGAGGTTTGCAAAAACAAAATTTTATTTTTTACTCAAGTTGACGGTAATGTACTTAGAATCCTGAGATAATGCGAAAAAACCAATAAAAATGTATTCCAACATAATTCCTAATCCAAACGTGCAAAATGTCTAAAAATGCCTTTGATATTGAATACTTATGAGTTTTACTCGATACAGATGTTTTCTATGGTTTGCAAATACAAAAATGAGGTTTTACTGAATATGACTGTATACTGTAACACTCAATATGACTGTAATTTAAACATAACTCCTAAACCACACATGAAAAATAGCTAATAATGCCTGAAATAATGCATCTTTGGGAGTTTTACTCGAAACATATGCTTTTTTAAATCTTGCAAATGGAAAAAGTAGTTTTTTACTCAATATGATTATAATAGTCTTAAAATCCTGAGATAATGCGAAAAAAGCAATAAAAATGTATTCAAACATAAATCCAAAACAACACATGCAAAATGGCTAATAATGCCTAGAGATATGTATTTTTGTTAGTTGTACTAGAAAAATGATATTTTGTAAGATTTGCAAAGACAAAAGTTAGTTTTTTTTTTATTCAATATAACTGTGTAACTGTCATACTAAATATGAAAGGTTTATAATCATAACTCCAAAACCAAACATGAAATTTGTCTTAAAAAGCCTTTAATATTGAATTCATGTGAGTTTAACCAGAATCAGGTATTTTGGAAAGAATCACAAATACAAATATTAGGTTTTACTGGCCTCATATTGGTCACACTCAAAATTAAAGTTTTTGAAACATAACTACAAAAATACACATGCAAAATGTCTAATATCGCCTGAAGAAAATGCATCTTTGAGAGTTTTCCTGAAAAAAAAAAAACATTTGGTGAGGTTTACAAAAACAAAATTTAATTTGTTACTCAATTTGACAGTAATGTACTTAGAATCCTGAGATAATGCGAAAAAAGCAATAAAAATGTATTCCAACATAATTCCTAATCCAAACGTGCAAAATGTCTAAAAATGCCTGTGATATTGAATACATGTGAGTTTTAGAAGGTACAGTTGTTTTTCTATGGTTTGCAAATACAAAAATGAGGTTTTACTGAATATGACTGTATACTCTAACAATCAATATGACAGTTATTTAAACATAACTCCTACACCACACATGAAAAATGGCTAATAATTCCTGAAATAAAGCATCTTTGGGATTTTTACTCAAAACATATGCTTTTTTATATCTTGCAAATGCAAAAAGTAGTTTTATACAAAATACGACTATAATGTTCTTAAAATCCTGAGATAATGCAAAATAAGCAATAAGAATGTATTCAGACATAATATCTAAACAACACATGAAAAATGGCTAATAATGCCTCGAGGTATGTTTTTTTGTTAGTTGTACTCGAAATTGATCTTTTGTAAGGTTTGCAAAGACTCAAGTTAGTTTTTTTATTCAATATAACAGTGTAACTGTCATACTAAATATGAAAGGTTTATAATCATGACTCCAAAACCAGACATGAAATTTGTCTTAAAAAGCCTTTAATATTGAATGTATGTGAGTTTTACCAGAATCAGGTATTTTGGAAAGAATCACAAATACAAAAATTAGGTTTTACTGGCCTCATATTGGTCACACTCAAAATGACAGTTTTTGAAACATAACTCAAAAAATACACATGCAAAATGTCTAATAATGCCTGAAGAAATGCATCGTTGAGAGTTTTCCTGAAAAAAAAAACATTTGAGAGGTTTGCAAAAACAAGATTTTATTTTTTACTCAATTTGACGGTAATGTACATAGAATCCTGAGATAATGCGAAAAAAGCAATAAAAATGTATTCCTACATAATTCCTAATCCAAACGTGCAAAATGTCTAAAAATGCCTGTGATATTGAAAACTTGTAAATTTTACTAGATACAGTTGTTTTTCTATTGTTTGCATATACAAAAATGAGGTTTTACTGAATATGACTGTATACTGTAACACTCAATATGACAGTTATTTAAACATAACTCCTACACCACACATGAAAAATGGATAATAATGCCTGAAATAATGCATCTTTGGGAGTTTTACTCGAAACATATGCTTTTTTAAATCTTGCAAATGCAAAAGTAGTTTTTTTTTTACCCAATATGACTATAATGTTCTTAGAATCCTGAGATAATGCGAAAAAAGCAATAAAATTGTATTCAAACATAACTTCTAAACAACACATGAAAAACGGCTGATAATGCCTAGAGATATGTACTTTTGTTAGTTGTACTCTAAAAAAGATCTTTTGTAAGGTTTGCAAAGACACAAGTCAGTTTTTTTATTCAATATAACAGTGTAACTGTCATAATAAATATGAAAGGTTTATAATCATAACTCCAAAACCAAACATGAAATTTGTCTAAAAAAGTCTGTAATATTGAATTTATGTGAGTTTTAGCAGAATCAGGTATTTTGGAAAGGTTTACAAATACAAATATTAGGTTTTACTGGCCTCATATTGGTCACACTCAAAATGAAAGTTTTTGAAAAATAACTCCAAAAATACACATGCAAAATGTCTAATAATGCCTGAAGAAATGCATCTTTGAGAGTTTTCCTGAAAAAAAAAAACATTTGGTGAGGTTTGCAAAAACAAATTTGAATTTGTTACTCAATTTGACAGTAATGTACTTAGAATCCTGAGATAATGCAAAAAAGCAATAAAAATGTATTCCAACATAATTCCTAATCCAAACGTGCAAAATGTCTAAAAAGGCCTGTGATATTGAATACATGTGAGTTTTACAAGATACAGTTGTTTTTCTATGGTTTGCAAATACAAAAATGAAGTTTTACTCAATATGACTGTATTCTGTAACACTCAATATGACAGTTATTTAAACATAACTCCTACACCACACATGAAAAGTTGCTACTAATGCCTGAAATAATGCATCTTTGGGAGTTTTACTCGAAACATATGCTTTTTTATGTCTTCCATATGCAAAATGTAGTTTTATACTCAATACGACTATAATGTTCTTAGAATCCTGAGATAATGCAATAAAATTAATAAAATTGTATTCAAACATAACTTCTAAACAACACATGAAAAATGGCTAATAATGCCTAGAGATATGTATTTTTCTTAGTTGTACTCGAAAAATGATATTTTGTAAGGTTTACAAAGACACAAGTTAGTTTTTTTATTCAATATAACAGTGTAACTGTCATACTAAATATGAGAGGTTTATAATAATAACTCCAAAACCAAACATGAAATTTGTCTTAAAAAGCCTTTAATATTGAATTTATGTGAGTTTTACCAGAATCAGGTATGTTGGAAAGAATCACAAATACAAATATTAGGTTTTACTGGCCTCGTATTGGTCACACTCAAAATGAAAGTTTTTGAAACATAACTCCAAAAATACACATGCAAAATGTCTAATAATGCCTGAAGAAATTCATCTTTGAGAGTTTTCCTGAAAAAAAAAAATTTGGTGAGGTTTGCAAAAACAAATTTTAATTTGTTACTCAATTTTACAGTAATGTACTTAGAATCCTGAGATAATGCGAAAAAAGCAATACAAATGTATTCCAACATAATTCCTAATCCAAACGTGCAAAATGTCTAAAAATGCCTTTGATATTGAATACATGTGAGTTTTACTAGATACAGTTGTTTTTCTACGGTTTGCAAATACAAAAATGAGGTTTTACTCAATATGACAGTCATTTAAACATAACTCCTACACCACACATGAAAAATGGCTAATAATGCCTGAAATAATGCATCTTTGGGAGTTTTACTTGAGACATATGCTTTTTTAAATCTTGCAAATGCAAAAAGTAGTTTTTTACTCAACATGACTATAATGTTCTTGGAATCCTGACATAATGCGAAAAAAGCAATAAAAATGTATTCAAACATAACTTCTAAACAACACATGAAAAATGGCTAATAATGCCTAGAGATATGTTTTCTTTTTGTTAGTTGTACTAGAAAAATTATCTTTTGTAAGGTTTGCAAAGACACAAGTTAGTTTTTTTATTCAATATAACAGTGTAACTTTCATAATAAATATGAAAGGTTCATAATCATAACTCCAAAACCAAACATGAAATTTGTCTTAAAAAACCTTTAATATTGAATTTATGTGAGTTTTACCAGAATCAGGTATTTTGAAAAGAATCACAAATACAAATATTAGGTTTTACTGGCCTCATATTGGTCACACTCAAAATGACAGTTTTTGAAAAATAACTCCAAAAATACACATGCAAAATGTCTAATAATGCCTGAAGAAATGCATCTTTGAGAGTTTTCCTGAAAAAAAAAAACATTTGGTGAGGTTTGCAAAAACAAAATTTAATTTGTTCCTCAATTTGACAGTAATGTACTTAGAATCCTGAGATAATGCGAAAAAAGCAATAAAAATGTATTCCAACACAATTCCTAATCCAAACGTGCAAAATGTCTAAAAATGCCTGTGATATTGAATACATGTGAGTTTTAGAAGGTACAGTTGTTTTTCTATGGTTTGCAAATACAAAAATGAGGTTTTACTGAATATGACTGTATACTCTAACAATCAATATGACAGTTATTTAAACATAACTCCTACACCACACATGAAAAATGGCTAATAATTCCTGAAATAAAGCATCTTTGGGATTTTTACTCAAAACATATGCTTTTTTATATCTTGCAAATGCAAAAAGTAGTTTTATACAAAATACGACTATAATGTTCTTAAAATCCTGAGATAATGCAAAATAAGCAATAAGAATGTATTCAGACATAATATCTAAACAACACATGAAAAATGGCTAATAATGCCTCGAGGTATGTTTTTTTGTTAGTTGTACTCGAAATTGATCTTTTGTAAGGTTTGCAAAGACTCAAGTTAGTTTTTTTATTCAATATAACAGTGTAACTGTCATACTAAATATGAAAGGTTTATAATCATGACTCCAAAACCAGACATGAAATTTGTCTTAAAAAGCCTTTAATATTGAATGTATGTGAGTTTTACCAGAATCAGGTATTTTGGAAAGAATCACAAATACAAAAATTAGGTTTTACTGGCCTCATATTGGTCACACTCAAAATGACAGTTTTTGAAACATAACTCAAAAAATACACATGCAAAATGTCTAATAATGCCTGAAGAAATGCATCTTCAAGAGTTTTCCTGAAAAAAAAAACATTTGAGAGGTTTGCAAAAACAAAATTTAATTTTTTACTCAATTTGACGGTAATGTACATAGAATCCTGAGATAATGCGAAAAAAGCAATAAAAATGTATTCCTACATAATTCCTAATCCAAACGTGCAAAATGTCTAAAAATGCCTGTGATATTGAAAACTTGTAAATTTTACTAGATACAGTTGTTTTTCTATTGTTTGCATATACAAAAATGAGGTTTTACTGAATATGACTGTATACTGTAACACTCAATATGACAGTTATTTAAACATAACTCCTACACCACACATGAAAAATGGATAATAATGCCTGAAATAATGCATCTTTGGGAGTTTTACTCGAAACATATGCTTTTTTAAATCTTGCAAATGCAAAAGTAGTTTTTTTTTTACCCAATATGACTATAATGTTCTTAGAATCCTGAGATAATGCGAAAAAAGCAATAAAATTGTATTCAAACATAACTTCTAAACAACACATGAAAAACGGCTGATAATGCCTAGAGATCAATCAATCAATCAATGTTTACTTATATAGCCCTAAATCACTAGTGTCTCAAAGGGCTGCACAAACCACCACGACATCCTCGGTAGGCCCACATAAGGGCAAGGAAAACTCACACCCAGTGGGACGTCGGTGACAATAATGACTATGAGAACCTTAGAGAGGAGGAAAGCAATGGATGTCGAGCGGGTCTAACATGATACTGTGAAAGTTCAATCCACAATGGATCCAACACAGTCGCAAGAGTCCAGTCCGAAGCGGGTCCAACTCAGCAGAGAGAGTCCCGTTCACAGCGGAGCCACCAGGAAACCATCCCAAGCGGAGGCGGATCAGCAGCGCAGAGATGTCCCCAGCCGATACACAGGCAAGCAGTACATGGCCACCGGATCGGACCGGACCCCCTCCACAAGGGAGAGTGGGACATAGAAGAAAAAGAAAAGAAACAGCAGATCAACTGGTCTAAAAAGGGAGTCTATTTAAAGGCTACGGTATACAAATGAGTTTTAAGGTGAGACTTAAATGCTTCTACTGAGGTGGCATCTCGAACTGTTACCGGGAGGGCATTCCAGAGTACTGGAGCCCGAACGGAAAACGCTCTATAGCCCGCAGACTTTTTTTGGGCTTTGGGAATCACTAATAAGCCGGAGTCCTTTGAACGCAGATTTCTTGCCGGGACATATGGTACAATACAATCGGCAAGATAGGATGGAGCTAGACCGTGTAGTATTTTATACGTAAGTAGTAAAACCTTAAAGTCACATCTTAAGTGCACAGGAAGCCAGTGCAGGTGAGCCAGTACAGGCGTAATGTGATCAAACTTTCTTGTTCTTGTCAAAAGTCTAGCAGCCGCATTTTGTACCAACTGTAATCTTTTAATGCTAGACATGGGGAGACCCGAAAATAATACGTTACAGTAGTCGAGGCGAGACGTAACAAACGCATGGATAATGATCTCAGCGTCTTTAGTGGACAGAATGGAGCGAATTTTAGCGATATTACGGAGATGAAAGAAGGCCGTTTTAGTAACGCTTTTAATGTGTGCCTCAAAGGAGAGAGTTGGGTCGAAGATAATACCCAGATTCTTTACCGTGTCGCCTTGTTTAATTGTTTGATTGTCAAATGTTAGAGTTGTATTATTAAATAGAGTTCGGTGTCTAGCAGGACCGATAATCAGCATTTCCGTTTTTTTGGCGTTGAGTTGCAAAAAGTTAGCGGACATCCATTGTTTAATTTCATTAAGACACGCCTCCAGCTGACTACAATCCGGCGTGTTGGTCAGCTTTAGGGGCATGTAGAGTTGGGTGTCATCAGCATAACAGTGAAAGCTAACACCGTATTTGCGTATGATGTCACCTAGCGGCAGCATGTAGATGCTGAAGAGTGCAGGGCCAAGGACCGAACCCTGGGGAACTCCACACGTTACCTTAACGTAGTCCGAGGTCACATTGTTATGGGAGACACACTGCATCCTATCAGTAAGATAAGAGTTAAACCAAGACAGGGCTAAGTCTGACATACCGATTCGTGTTTTGATACGTTCTAATAAAATATTATGATCGACGGTATCGAAAGCAGCGCTAAGATCGAGGAGCAGCAACATAGATGACGCATCAGAATCCATCGTTAGCAATAGATCATTAGTCATTTTTGCGAGGGCTGTCTCCGTCGAGTGATTTGCCCTGAAACCGGATTGAAAGGTTTCACATAGATTGTTAGACGCTAAGTGTTCATTTAACTGCTCCGCAACAATTTTTTCGAGGATTTTTGAAATGAAGGGAAGGTGAGACACCGGTCGGTAGTTTACCATGAGGTCAGGATCGAGGTTAGGTCTTTTAAGGAGAGGATGAATAACCGCTTTTTTGAATGCTAGGGGAACAGTGCCCGAGGAAAGTGATAAGTTTATAATATTTAGCACTGATGGACCTAATAATACAAAGAGCTCCTTGATCAGTTTCCCAGGAAGAGGGTCAAGTAAACATGTTGTTTGTTTTATTCCATTTACACGTTGTAACAATTCCTCTAATGTTATTTCCTCAAAACGAGAGAAACTATTTTGGAGGGCAGTATCCGCCGTATATACAATCGTGTCAGTGTTAATAGAACCCCGTTGTAGCTGGGACGCATTGTCTTTAATCTCCTTTCTAATGACTTCAATTTTCTTACTAAAGAATTGCATAAAGTCATCAGCTGAGTGGGTGGAGCTACTGGAAGGAGTCCCTTGTTGGGTTAGCGATGCTACCGTACTAAACAAAAATTTAGGATCGTTTTTATTACGGTGGATGAGATTTGAGTAATAATTAGCTTTAGCTAAGGTAAGCATGCGTTTATAAGTTATTAAACCATCACTAAATGCTTGATGGTGCACCTCAAGTTTAGTCGTGCGCCATTTGCGTTCCAGCTTTCTGCATAATAATTTCTGAGCTCTAGTTTCTTCTGTAAACCACGGGGTGCGCTTTTTTGGAGCCTTTTTTAACTTTAGCGGTGCTATGTTATCAATGGTTTCGCGCAGGGCGTCGTTAAAATTGTTAGTGAGGTTATCAATAGAGCCCACATACTTTGGGAATGGTGCCATTACCGAGGGCAGTAGGTCAGCAAGAGTTGTCGTTGTGGCCGTATTAATGTTGCGGCTGCTATAGCAGTTATTATTATTATTAGTTTGACGAACATGCGTCTGAACCTCGAATTTTATAAGGTAATGATCGGACAATACTTTAGTATACGGGAGTATCGTAACTTTGGAAGCGGTGATCCCCTTGACAAGCACTAGGTCTATCGTATTACCGTTGCGATGCGTGGGTTCATTTATTATTTGTGTGAGACCACAGCTATCAATTATACTCTGGAGCGCTACGCACGGTGGGTCCGATGGGGTATTCATGTGGATATTAAAGTCCCCCATTATGATTATATTATCGGCGTGTGTCACTAGATCAGCAACGAACTCTGAGAAATCATTGATAAAGTCCGAACAGGGCCCTGGGGGGCGGTAGATAACAGCCAGGTGTAGAGGCAGCGGTGTGACAGACCTCATAGTAAGCACCTCAAACGATTTATATTTATTATTTATGTTAGGACTAAGGTTAAAGTTTTCGTTGTATATTAGTGCGACCCCCCCACCCCTTTTAAGCGGACGGGCAATATGCGCATGTGTAAAGTTAGGAGGACATGCCTCATTTAGCGCAAAAAAGTCGTTTGGTTTAAGCCAGGTTTCGCTGAGACCGATGACGTTAAGATTGTTGTCTCTGATAATATCATTAACTAACAACGTTTTGGGAGACAATGATCTTATGTTTAAAAAACCTACATTATAGGTAGTGGGCTGTTTTAGGGAATTTTTGATCAAATTATCCGTAGTAGCAATATTAATAATGTTGTGTTTATTATGCCCAGTGCATTCAGTATAATTACGACCATATCTAGGAATTGATACGACGGGAATGTTCCGATTGTTTGATTGTTGCTTTGATAAACTGCACGCATCATGGTTAGCCACCTCAGTAACGGGGATGTTCCGATTGTTTGTTTGTTGCTTTGATAAACTGCACGCATCATAGTTAGCCTCCTCAGTAACGGGGATTTTCCGATTGTTTGTTTGTTGCTTTGATAAACTGCACGCATCATAGTTAGCCACCTCAGTAAAACACATGTCCAACTCTGAAACACTCAAAGCAGAAAAAACTTGTTCTAATTTAACAGACTCCTTACCCAGACCAGTAGTCTCGCATTTTCCATCTAAATCCGTCTTCAGGGTGGAGGGAAGTGGTGTTCTGTGGGGATTAGCCTTCTGCTTTGTTTTTAGCCCCGCTCGGCATCCGCGTTTCCGATCACACCGCTGGCGTCTGTACTTTTGTTAGTTGTACTCGAAAAAAGATCTTTTGTAAGGTTTGCAAAGACACAAGTCAGTTTTTTTATTCAATATAACAGTGTAACTGTCATAATAAATATGAAAGGTTTATAATCATAACTCCAAAACCAAACATGAAATTTGTCTAAAAAAGTCTGTAATATTGAATTTATGTGAGTTTTAGCAGAATCAGGTATTTTGGAAAGGTTTACAAATACAAGAATTAGGTTTTACTGGCCTCATATTGGTCACACTCAAAATGAAAGTTTTTGAACCATAACTCCAAAAATACACATGCAAAATGTCTAATAATGCCTAAAGAAATGCATATTTGAGAGTTTTACTGAAAAAAAAAACATTTGGTGAGGTTTGCAAAAAAAAAATCTTATTTTTTACTCAATCTGACGGTAATGTACATAGTATCCTGATATAATGCAAAAAAAAGCAATAAAAATGTATTCCAACATAATTCCTAATCCAAATGTGCAAAATGTCTAAAAATGCCTGTGATATTGAATACATGTGAGTTTTAGAAGGTACAGTTGTTTTTCTATGGTTTGCAAATACAAAAATGAGGTTTTACTCAATATGACTGTACACTGTAACACTCAATATGACAGTTTTTTAAACATAACTCCTACACCACACATGAAAAATGGCTAATAATGCCTGAAATAATGCATCTTTGGGAGTTTTACTCAAAACATATGCTTGTTTATATCTTGCAAATGCAAAAAGTAGTTTTATACAAAATACGACTATAATGTTCTTAGAATCCTGAGATAATGCAAAATAAGCAATGAAAATGTATTCAAACACAACTTCTAAACAAAACATGCAAAATGGCTAATAATGCCTAGAGATATGTTTTTTTGTTAGTTGTACTAGAAAAATTATCTTTTGTAAGGTTTGCAAAGACACAAGTTAGTTTTTTTATTCAATATAACAGTGTAAATGACATACTAAATATGAAAGGTTTATAATCATAACTCCAAAACCAAACATGAAATTTGTCTTAAAAAACCTTTAATATTGAATTTATGTGAGTTTTACCAGAATCATGTATTTTGAAAAGAATCACAAATACAAATATTAGGTTTTACTGGCCTCATATTGGTCACACTCAAAATGAAAGTTTTTGAAAAATAACTCCAAAAATACACATGCAAAATGTCTAATAATGCCTGAAGAAATGCATCTTTGAGAGTTTTCCTGAAAAAAAAAAACATTTGGTGAGGTTTGCAAAAACAAATTTGAATTTGTTACTCAATTTGACAGTAATGTACTTAGAATCCTGAGATAATGCAAAAAAGCAATAAAAATGTATTCCAACATAATTCCTAATCCAAACGTGCAAAATGTCTAAAAAGGCCTGTGATATTGAATACATGTGAGTTTTACAAGATACAGTTGTTTTTCTATGGTTTGCAAATACAAAAATGAAGTTTTACTCAATATGACTGTATTCTGTAACACTCAATATGACAGTTATTTAAACATAACTCCTACACCACACATGAAAAGTTGCTACTAATGCCTGAAATAATGCATCTTTGGGAGTTTTACTCGAAACATATGCTTTTTTATGTCTTCCATATGCAAAATGTAGTTTTATACTCAATACGACTATAATGTTCTTAGAATCCTGAGATAATGCAATAAAATTAATAAAATTGTATTCAAACATAACTTCTAAACAACACATGAAAAATGGCTAATAATGCCTAGAGATATGTATTTTTCTTAGTTGTACTCGAAAAATGATATTTTGTAAGGTTTACAAAGACACAAGTTAGTTTTTTTATTCAATATAACAGTGTAACTGTCATACTAAATATGAGAGGTTTATAATAATAACTCCAAAACCAAACATGAAATTTGTCTTAAAAAGCCTTTAATATTGAATTTATGTGAGTTTTACCAGAATCAGGTATGTTGGAAAGAATCACAAATACAAATATTAGGTTTTACTGGCCTCGTATTGGTCACACTCAAAATGAAAGTTTTTGAAACATAACTCCAAAAATACACATGCAAAATGTCTAATAATGCCTGAAGAAATTCATCTTTGAGAGTTTTCCTGAAAAAAAAAAATTTGGTGAGGTTTGCAAAAACAAATTTTAATTTGTTACTCAATTTTACAGTAATGTACTTAGAATCCTGAGATAATGCAAAAAAAGCAATACAAATGTATTCCAACATAATTCCTAATCCAAACGTGCAAAATGTCTAAAAATGCCTTTGATATTGAATACATGTGAGTTTTACTAGATACAGTTGTTTTTCTACGGTTTGCAAATACAAAAATGAGGTTTTACTCAATATGACAGTCATTTAAACATAACTCCTACACCACACATGAAAAATGGCTAATAATGCCTGAAATAATGCATCTTTGGGAGTTTTACTTGAGACATATGCTTTTTTAAATCTTGCAAATGCAAAAAGTAGTTTTTTACTCAACATGACTATAATGTTCTTGGAATCCTGACATAATGCGAAAAAAGCAATAAAAATGTATTCAAACATAACTTCTAAACAACACATGAAAAATGGCTAATAATGCCTAGAGATATGTTTTCTTTTTGTTAGTTGTACTAGAAAAATTATCTTTTGTAAGGTTTGCAAAGACACAAGTTAGTTTTTTTATTCAATATAACAGTGTAACTTTCATAATAAATATGAAAGGTTCATAATCATAACTCCAAAACCAAACATGAAATTTGTCTTAAAAAACCTTTAATATTGAATTTATGTGAGTTTTACCAGAATCAGGTATTTTGAAAAGAATCACAAATACAAATATTAGGTTTTACTGGCCTCATATTGGTCACACTCAAAATGACAGTTTTTGAAAAATAACTCCAAAAATACACATGCAAAATGTCTAATAATGCCTGAAGAAATGCATCTTTGAGAGTTTTCCTGAAAAAAAAAAACATTTGGTGAGGTTTGCAAAAACAAAATTTAATTTGTTCCTCAATTTGACAGTAATGTACTTAGAATCCTCCATCCATTTTCTACCGCTTATTCCCTTTTTGGGTCGCGGGGGGCGCTGGCGCCTATCTCAGCTACAGTCGGGCGGAAGGCGGGGTACACCCTGGACAAGTCGCCACCTCATCGCAGGGCCAACACAGATAGACAGACAACATTCACACTCACATTCACACATTAGGGCCAATTTAGTGTTGCCAATCAACTTATCCCCAGGTGCACGTCTTTGGAGGTGGGAGGAAGCCGGAGTACCCGGAGGGAACCCACGCATTCACGGGGAGAACATGCAAACTCCACACAGAAAGATCCCGAGCCTGGATTTGAACCCAGGACTGCAGGACCTTCGTATTGTGAGGCAGACGCACTAACCCCTCTGCCACCGTGAAGCCGTGAATACGACTATAATGTTCTTAGAATCCTGAGATAATGCGAAAAAAGCAATGAAAATGTATTCCAACATAATTCCTAATCCAAACGTGCAAAATGTCTAAAAAGGCCTGTGATATTGAATACATGTGAGTTTTACAAGATACAGTTGTTTTTCTATGGTTTGCAAATACAAAAATGAGGTTTTTCTCGATATGACTGTATACTGTAACACTCAATATGACAGTTATTTAAACATAACTCCTACACCACACATGAAAAGTTGCTACTAATGCCTGAAATAATGCATCTTTGGGAGTTTTATTCGAAACATATGCTTTTTTATGTCTTCCAAATGCAAAAAGTAGTTTTATACTCAATACGACTATAATGTTCTTAGAATCCTGAGATAATGCAATATAAGCAATAAAATTGTATTCAAACATAACTTCTAAACAACACATGAAAAATGGCTCATAATGCCTAGGGGTTCTATTAACACTGACACGATTGTATATACGGCGGATACTGCCCTCCAAAATAGTTTCTCTCGTTTTGAGGAAATAACATTAGAGGAATTGTTACAACGTGTAAATGGAATAAAACAAACAACATGTTTACTTGACCCTCTTCCTGGGAAACTGATCAAGGAGCTCTTTGTATTATTAGGTCCATCAGTGCTAAATATTATAAACTTATCACTTTCCTCGGGCACTGTTCCCCTAGCATTCAAAAAAGCGGTTATTCATCCTCTTCTTAAAAGACCTAACCTCGATCCTGACCTCATGGTAAACTACCGACCGGTGTCTCACCTTCCCTTTATTTCAAAAATCCTCGAAAAAATTGTTGCGGAGCAGTTAAATGAACACTTAGCGTCTAACAATCTATGTGAAACCTTTCAATCCGGTTTCAGGGCAAATCACTCGACGGAGACAGCCCTCGCAAAAATGACTAATGATCTATTGCTAACGATGGATTCTGATGCGTCATCTATGTTGCTGCTCCTCGATCTTAGTGCTGCTTTCGATACCGTCGATCATAATATTTTATTAGAACGTATCAAAACACGAATTGGTATGTCAGACTTAGCCCTGTCTTGGTTTAACTCTTATCTTACTGATAGGATGCAGTGTGTCTCCCATAACAATGTGACCTCGGACTACGTTAAGGTAACGTGTGGAGTTCCCCAGGGTTCGGTCCTTGGCCCTGCACTCTTCAGCATCTACATGCTGCCGCTAGGTGACATCATACGCAAATACGGTGTTAGCTTTCACTGTTATGCTGATGACACCCAACTCTACATGCCCCTAAAGCTGACCAACACGCCGGATTGTAGTCAGCTGGAGGCGTGTCTTAATGAAATTAAACAATGGATGTCCGCTAACTTTTTGCAACTCAACGCCAAAAAAACGGAAATGCTGATTATCGGTCCTGCTAGACACCGAACTCTATTTAATAATACAACTCTAACATTTGACAACCAAACAATTAAACAAGGCGACACGGTAAAGAATCTGGGTATTATCTTCGACCCAACTCTCTCCTTTGAGGCACACATTAAAAGCGTTACTAAAACGGCCTTCTTTCATCTCCGTAATATCGCTAAAATTCGCTCCATTCTGTCCACTAAAGACGCTGAGATCATTATCCATGCGTTTGTTACGTCTCGCCTCGACTACTGTAACGTATTATTTTCGGGTCTCCCCATGTCTAGCATTAAAAGATTACAGTTGGTACAAAATGCGGCTGCTAGACTTTTGACAAGAACAAGAAAGTTTGATCACATTACGCCTGTACTGGCTCACCTGCACTGGCTTCCTGTGCACTTAAGATGTGACTTTAAGGTTTTATTACTTACGTATAAAATACTACACGGTCTAGCTCCATCCTATCTTGCCGATTGTATTGTACCATATGTCCCGGCAAGAAATCTGCGTTCAAAGGACTCCGGCTTGTTAGTGATTCCCAAAGCCCAAAAAAAGTCTGCGGGCTATAGAGCGTTTTCCGTTCGGGCTCCAGTACTCTGGAATGCCCTCCCGGTAACAGTTCGAGATGCCACCTCAGTAGAAGCATTTAAGTCTCACCTTAAAACTCATTTGTATACTGTAGCCTTTAAATAGACTCCCTTTTTAGACCAGTTGATCTGCTGTTTCTTTTCTTTTTCTTCTATGTCCCACTCTCCCCTGTGGAGGGGGTCCGGTCCGATCCGGTGGCCATGTACTGCTTGCCTGTGTATCGGCTGGGGACATCTCTGCGCTGCTGATCCGCCTCGACATCTCTGCGCTGCTGATCTGCCTCCGCTTGGGATGGTTTCCTGCTGGCTCCGCTGTGAACGGGACTCTCGCTGCTGAGTTGGACCCGCTTTGGACTGGACTCTCGCGACTGTGTTGGATCCATTGTGGATTGAACTTTCACAGTATCATGTTAGACCCGCTCGACATCCATTGCTTTCCTCCTCTCTAAGGTTCTCATAATCATTATTGTCACAGACGTCCCACTGGATCATTATTGTCACCGATGTCCCACTGGGTGTGAGTTTTCCTTGCCCTTATGTGGGCCTACCGAGGATGTCGTGGTGGTTTGTGCAGCCCTTTGAGACACTAGTGATTTAGGGCTATATAAGTAAACATTGATTGATTGATTGATATGTATTTTTGTTAGTTGTACTCGAAAAATTATCTTTTGTAAGGTTTACAAAGACACAAGCTAGTTTTTTTATAACAGTGTAACTGTCATACTAAATATGAAAGGTTTATAATCATAACACCAAAACCAAACATGAAATTTGTCTTAAAAAACCTTTAATATTGAATTTATGTGAGTTTTACTAGAATCAGGTATTTTGGAAAGAATCACAAATACAAATATTAGGTTTTACTGGTTTTATTGGTCACACTCAAAATGAAAGTTTTTGAAACATAACTCCAAAAATACACATGCAAAATGTCTAATAATGCCCGAAGAAATGCATCTTCGAGAGTTTTCCTGAAAAAAAAACATTTGGTAAGGTTTGCAAAAACAAAATTTGATTTGTTACTCAATTTGACAGTAATGTACTTAGAATCCTGAGATAATGCGAAAAAAGCAATAAAAATGTATTCCAACATAATTCCTAATCCAAACGTGCAAAATGTCTAAAAATGCCTTTGATATTGAATACATGTGAGTTTTACTAGATACAGTTGTTTTTCTACGGTTTGCAAATACAAAAATGAGGTTTTACTCAATATGACAGTTATTTAAACATAACTCCTACACCACACATGAAAAATGGCTAATAATGCCTGAAATAATGCATCTTTGGGAGTTTTACTCGAAACATATGCTTTTTTAAATCTTGCAAATGCAAAAAGTTGTTTTTTACTCAACATGACTATAATGTTCTTAGAATCCTGAGATAATGCGAAAAAAGCAATAAAAATGTATTCAAACATAACTTCTAAACAACACTTGAAAAATGGCTAATAATGCCTTGAGATATGTTTTTTTGTTAGTTGTACTAGAAAAATGATCTTTTGTAAGGTTTGCAAAGACACAAGTTAGTTTTTTATTCAATATAGCAGTGTAACTGTCATACTACATATGAAAGGTTTATAATCATAACTTCAAAACCAAACATGAAATTTGTCTTAAAAAGCCTTTAATATTGAATGTATGTGAGTTTTACCAGAATCAGGTATTTTGGAAAGAATCACAAATACAAATATTAGGTTTTACTTGCCTCATATTGGTCACATTTGGTAAGGTTTGCAAATACAAATTTAATTTCTTATTCAATTTGACAGTAATGTACTTAGAATCCTGAGATAATGCGAAAAAAGCAATAAAAATGATTTCCAACATAATTCCTAATCCAAACGTGCAAAATGTTTAAAAATGCCTTTGATATTGAATACATGTGAGTTTTACTAGATTCGGTATTTTTTCTATGGTTTGCATATACAAAAATTAGGTTTTACTCAATATGACTGTTTACTGTAACACTCAATATGACAGTTATTTAAACATAACTCCTACACCACACATGAAAAATGGCAAATAATGCCTGAAATAATGCATCTTTGGGAGTTTTACTCGAAACATATAAGAGAATTTAAGGGGATACCTTCTGTCAAAAATGATTTATGGGGGGTCATAAATCAATGATTTATGAGGGGTCAAGGTCAAAGGTCAAGGTCAATGTCAAAGGTCAAGTTCGAAGGTCAAGGGTCAAATGTCAAGGTCAAGTGGGTGTGGCATACCCCGGAAGAGGGTGGAGTTACGACCTGCGGTGGGAGTGGTTAAACCAGGAAGAGGGTGGAGTTAAGACCTGAAGTGGGAGGGGTTAAACCAGGAAGAGGGTGGAGTTTTAACCAGAAAGAGGGCGGAGTTAAGACCTGAGTTGGGAGTGGTTAAACCAGGAAGAGGGTGGAGTTAAGACCTGAAGTGGGAGGGGTTAAACCAGGAAGAGGGTGGAGTTAAGACCTGAAGAGGGAACAAAGGAGGGTTCAGGTTGAGGTCAGTTTTTAAGGAAGCTTGAGAATGGCATATAAGCAGCATGTGACCATCCATTTGACAGTTTAAATGTTTACGATCGTTTGAAACAACTTCCAGACTTCCCGAAAACATATTTAAACGATTGGGAGGAACTAATTAGGTTAAGGTTAACCATATGTTTGACCCTGCTTCGATGTATTGATGGCTGGGAATGTTACGTGGGGAGATGTGGACACGCACACACACACACGCACACACGCACGCACGCACACGCACACATACACACACACACAGTGCCACCCACACTGGTTTAAATGTAACTTAGATATTGGGTTTCACTATGTAAAGCGCTTTGAGTCACTTGAGAAAAGCGCTATATAAATATAATTCACTTCACTTCACTTCACACACACACACACACACACACACATTCGCACGCACACACCTTTAAGACCTGAAGAGAGGACAAAGGAGGGTTCAGGTTGAGGTCAGTTTTTAAGGAAGCTTGAGAATGTCATCTGATCAGCATCTGACCATCCATTTGACAGTTTAAATGTTTACGATCGTTTGAAACAACTTCCATACCTCACAAAAACATATTTAAACAGTTGGAGAAACTATCGCAGAGCACAGTGTAACCGAGATTTGCAGAATGAAAGGTAATTTCTTTTTTTTTTTCATTCCTTGTAACACGTCTGTTTTATGTTACTATAATAAGTATTTATTCGAACTAAAAACAGTCGAACATCGAGTTGAAATTCACCCACCACCAAGGGATCTCCTAACAGAATCTCCAATCCTTTTGTGTAAGTACCGATTTTTTTTTTACTGTATTCATTTCATTACCTCCGTTTTTACCACGTTATTAGACAATGGTTTAAATCCATTTAAGCATTTAAACGTTAAAAGCATTGCACGTGTACGACATTGTAATACTTTTTTTTTTTTTACCAGCCGATGACGACGAAGTGAAAGACGAAGAACTTTGTTTGATCGATCTTACAAAGTTGGAAGATGATTATCGAGGTGTGTTTAAACCTTCGAATTATTTAATATTATGTGTATTCATTATTTTGTTTTATAGAGGATTCGCCGGAAGAGTCCAACGCGATCCCTTTAACACAATTGCATTGTGGTGAGTCAAATAATTCTCATTTTACAAGAAAAAAACATGCTGTATACAATATATATATATATATATATATATATATATATATATATACATATATTTACTTACAGATTTTCCATTTTTATCTCCGGCTCGCTGGTCACCGTTAACGCTGGCGGGTTCGTCAACGGCCGTCGAAGAGAGTCGACCATTACCGCTAAGAGAAGGGTGGATTCTGCCAAAGACTCCAGACATCGAATCCTTGCTCCGAGGGGAAATCATCGAAAACGACGGTGAATGTCCGACAGGCACCCGCTGTAAGTTTTTCTCGTTTTCTGTAAGCTTTTTTTTTTTTTAAGATTCTCAGGAGCTTTAAATAGCTCCTCTCACTCCAATGTCTTTCACTCAAATTAATTTCCCGCCGGGAGTAGTAGGCGGGGTCCGGGGGACGGAGGGGGTGGGTTTATTTCCGGCTATGCTTGCGTGAGTGGAGATGGCAGCGCCACATGTGGTTAAAGCCGGTATATAGATATTTGTTTAATTTTTTTGTTTTGTTTTTTTTTCCCACAGGCAACAAACGCAGGAGGAAGCGTAGATGCGCCCGCCAGCTCGACAAACATGATAGAAACAGAAGAAGGCTGAAACAGTACTATCGTATACTGGCTTGCACTCTCATGAAGATGGCAGACATGATTTGATACATACTGGTTTGTTATATCTGTTTCATTCGAATTATTTTTTTCTTTCTTTTCTTTAGAGAAATATAATGGCTGTAGTTCCATCTGAATTAGATGTAGTTATTGTAGAAGATGAAGACGTTTGTAATCATCATTTAGATCCAAACAACCAGATAGAATGGGAACCAAACGATGATCCGTCTTTGCAAGATGATATTAATGTGTTAAATTCAAACACAAACACACAAGCCTCTACACAGCATCACGAGGTGTTGGGAGGGGCGACACCCTCGGGGGAATGTTTGGATTTTTCGGAGGTGGTGGGGGTCATGCAGGACCAACCGTCAACGGCTGACCAATCAATTTCAAATGAGACCCAGAGGGGTGATGGGGTAAATGTCTTGAGGAGGGAAACATTCAACAATATACAACTATCCAGCGTTTTAACTTTTCCTCAAAACAACGATGTAACAGATTACGCCACATTTTACCGCGGAGTCTTGGGGAGCCTTAAAAAGCTGACAGAGATGGTAACTAAGGAAGCTAGACCCGACGATATCATTCTATTGGAGTTATCCGGTGAAAGTGCAAATCAACATACTTCATTTACATTTCGAAACAATGCCAGGGATTGTGATGAATGCTTTTCAAGACGTGTTAGATCTGTTGGTACAATCAAACGTTGAAATATTGAACGATGAAGAAATACAGGTGATGGTCCAGGTGATACATAACCCTCGAGGTGGTGTAAGAAGAAAAATTTAAACCCTTTTGGAACATGAAATCCACAGAAAAAAAGCTCGTTATCTTTACAATCCATTAAACTCGAATAATCAACTATGTTTTGCCATTAGCCTAGCAAGTCTGATACATCCTGAATTTACAGATAGCCAGGCTGTGGCGGAGGCTGAAAAAATACAGAGAAAAGGTTCTCATAGACTTCTGTCACTTTCAGTCATATTCGTGAATTTGAAAAAGTGGTACGTCGTAAAATTGTCATACTGTATAGAGAAGAGGGCCAACGACCCCTCTCACGGTTCGAGACGGATTACCACAAATCAGAAAATCCGTTGTATCTGTATTTATCTCAGAATCATTACATGTATTATTAACATTAAAGGTTTTTTGTCAAAACCGTATGTTTGTCACTACTGTTACCAAGGGTACGACAAACCCAACAGACACAAATGCGACGATTATTGCTTGGTCTGTACACAAAACGGCTGTGTAAAAATAGAGGGGAAAACTGTGCTTTGCAGGGATTGCAACATGTGGTGTCGTTCTCCTGCATGTCTCCTCAGACACAGGGTAAAACATCGGGTTATGGAAAAACTCGTCAGCAACTGCGATCGGCGAAAGAAATGCCTTAAATGCAACCTATTTTACGATGTACCTGTGGCTACAGGTATCGCTAAACACACGTGCCCTAAGTTAAAATGTCAAATATGTAAAGAAGAGCTACCCCGCAGTGACACAGAGACACCTGAAACACGACATCTTTGCTATATACAACCCCAATCACGTGAAGTAAACCACAATGATAATATCATATTCTATGATTTTGAGACGTTTGTCGATGACAATCACACTCACATTCCCTTTCTAGTCTGTACCAAGACGCTGCAAGGAGAAGAGTGGTGTGCTTTTGGACTGGATTGTGTTACAGTTTTCCTCAATCATTTCAGGAAACCTCGTTATCTTAAATCTACATTTATAGCCCACAATTCGAGAGGATTTGACGGTTACTTGATTCTGAGAGGCATGGTACAGCTGGGTATAGCACCCTTAATTATCATGCAGGGGAGTAAAACAGTCTGTTTTAAAGACCCTGATTTTTGGCAAAAATACATTGACTTCCTTACCATGCCGCTTAGCGCTATGCCAAAAGCGTTAGGACTCGGTGATTGCTGGTCCAAGGGGTATTTTCCTCACAAATTTAGTTCGGAGGAACATTTAAATTATGTCGGAAAATACCCCGCAATCAGCAATTACGGTGTAGAACGCATGACGCCTGTTGAACGCACCAAGTTTGAGACGTGGTATCAAAATGAGAAAAGCGAGGTCTTTGATTTCCAAAAACAAGCGGTACACTACTGTAAAAACGACGTCAATGTTCTTCGTGAGGGTTGCATCAAATTTAGAGCCGAGTTTACGAGCGAGACGGGTGTTGACCCCTTCTCCCGTATCACCATAGCCTCGGCCTGCATGAAGGTGTTTGTGACTAATTTCCTCGAGCCACGTTCTCTAGCCATACCTTCCCCGGATAACTACCGAGGGTTGTGTAAAAAATACTCACACACCAGCATCCAATGGTTAGAATGGGAGTCGCATCGTCGTGGTATTTTCATTCAGCATGCTTTAAACAAAGGCGAAAAACAGATGGGGGCATACTTTGTGGATGGGTTTGCTATAATCGGTGGCAAACCATTCGTCTGGGAATTTCAGGGGTGTTTTTATCACGGATGCCCGACGTGTTTCGAACCCAGTGCTGTATGCCCTTTGACAAACACACCGTTCGAGGAGTTGCACAAGGCTACCGAGAAAAAAATGAAAGCGTTAAAGCGTGACCACAAGGTCAACATCATCGTCATCAGAGAGCACGAGTGGAATGAAATGAAAAAATCAAACCCTAGGGTAATAGACTTTCTCAAAACACGCAATTACCCCGCACCTCTCATGCCTCGAGACGCTCTTTATGGAGGTAGGACAAGCGCCTTTTGCTTGAGGCACACGGCGGGTGAGAACCGGCGTGTATTGTATGAGGATGTCACCTCTCTCTACCCGTACGTCAAAAGCGCATTTCCTTACCCCCTGGGTCATCCTGTCATCATCCACACGGATTTTGACGATGTTGGAAACTATTTCGGTCTGGTCAGAGCCGTTGTTCACCCTCCTCGAGGTCTCTATTTCCCTGTGCTAACCTACAGAACGGTCAAGGGTAAACTAGTGTTTACACTTTGCCGCACATGCGCAGAAAACAATAACCAGCAGGAACCCTGCGAACATGATGAGGAAGGAAGGGCATTGACGGGAGTCTGGGTCACGCTCGAATTCAACAAAGCTTTACAGCTGGGATACAGAGTCGGTAAGATTACGGAGGTGTGGCACTTTGAAGAACAGAGCGAAACCGTTTTTACGGGTTATGTTCAAACTTTCCTAAAGGGTAAGCAAGAAGCTTCAGGGTATCCCAAAGAAGCCGTCGCTGCAGAAAGCAGGGAAAAGTACATTCGTGAATATCGTGAAAATCAGGGAATACAGCTGGATGCTGAAAAAATCGAACCCAACCCTGCCAAGAGACAAATGTCAAAACTCTGTTTAAACAGCCTTTGGGGAAAGTTTGCGGAGAGGCACAATAGAACTCAGACCACCTTGGTGAGAAAAAGTGAAGTATTTTTCGACTTTGTATTTTCAGGAAAATATCAGGTTGAATATTTTTCCTTTCTCAACGAGCAAATTGCTATGGTGCAATGGCAATACAGTAAAAACAGCGTGGTGCTTCCCGGTAACACAAATAATGTATTTGTCGCTGCTTTTACCACCGCTTACGCACGTTTGAAAATGTACGGTTACCTAGAGGGGTTGCAAGAGAGAGTTCTTTACACAGACACCGATAGTTTAATATACACGGTAAACGAGGGGGAAGTTTCTCTGGAGACGGGGTCCTATCTAGGCGATTTGACGGATGAGTTAGGAGGAGACAGCATTCACGAATTCGCCTCCGCCGGTCCAAAGAGTTATGCCTACCAAACCCTGCAGGGTAAAAAAACTGTGCTGTGTGCCAAAGGAATCACTCAAACCCGCGAGTGTTGTGAGAGGGTCAACTTTGACAGCGTTAAAGATTTGGTGGAGGGCTATCTGGAGGAAGACAAAACAGGTGCGATCTACACCCCTCATCACCAAATTGTTCGTGATAAAAGGGGGTTCCTTTTAAATAACTCCTCTTTCGAAAAAAAGTTTCGAGTGGTGTATGACAAAAGACGTCTCTTTCCCGACGGGAAAACTTTACCTTTCGGGTATTAGAGAGGAAATGGAAAAAATGGAACGAGTAGACTTTGATCCCAGATTTCATACACCTTTTTCATGCCTGGTTGTAGGACCTAGTGGTTGCGGAAAGACTTTTTTTGTAAAATGTGTATTGGAAAATTGTGAACACGTCATGAATTCTGTACCCGACAACATTGTGTGGATTTATACATCTTTCCAACCCATGTATGCTGAATTAAAAAAGATGAATAAAAAAATAAAATTTGTTGAAGGACTGCCTGATTCCTTTGAAGATGAAAACTTGTTTCCGGACGATCAGACCCATTTGGTGATTTTGGACGATGTTATTTTTCAAGCCTCAAATCACCCCGAAGTGGTTAAAATTTTCACGCACCATTAGCTTAAACTGTAATTATATGATACTGTTTAAGAACCTGCGGGACAGATTGCAGATTAACGTGTTGGCACAGCAAATGTTCCCCGCACAAAAAAGTTTTTTCTTGGAAAGTTTTGCGGATGCTACTTTGGATGCTCATGGCTATTTATTGGTCGACCTGACACATTTCTGTCCAGAACAATACAGACTGAGGTCGGGCGTGCTTCCGCACCAGTGGCCCGTTGTGTATGTGCCAAAAACATAATGTCAAAGCGTGTAAGGAGGAACGGTCCCATGTTAAAAGCTCTGTACCATGCCACACCACAAAAACGTCGAGATATTCTGAGTCACGGCTCACCAGACTTTATCCAGACGCTGTGTGAAATTGCTTTAAACATTCTGAAGGGTAATGTGCCCTTATCACCGTCTCAATTTGCTCAGCTTAAAAAACAAAAGAAAATCATCCGACTGCTGGCTGATAAAAGGACTGGACTGAAACGCAAACGCCAGACTCTGATGAAACAGTCGGGCGGTTTTCTTCTACCCTTACTGGCCACCGTCGTACCATTTATAGGGAATCTTATCGGTGGATTGACCGGAAAAGGTTGAAGATGAAAAAGGCTCAAAAAATGTTTCTCCTATCCCCCCAACAATTAAATCGTCTGACTCGCCCGGAGCCGACCATCAGAGACTCGGCGGAGGATGATCTGGATGTTAAAATGAGAGCCGTCTTAAACGAACCCGGAATGAATCCTCATGAAAGAATAAAAATATACGATACCCTACTGTAGAGATATCTTGGCCTGTTGAAGCAGGGGCAACGGGAGGAGAAAAGGATGACTCCGACTTTACACAAGGATTTGCGGGGTGAACCATGGAATGACTCTGAGGATAAACCGGAGGATAAACCAGAGGATAAACCGATGGATAAACCGGAGGATAAACCTCGGAATACTGGCGGGGGGGTCAAAGGATGTCACGATGATCGAAGTTCTGAAAATCCTCCCCCGACGCGACCGTAACAACGCCGAGTACATTATGAAAAAATTATCCGAGAATGATAAGGGGTGGACCTCTAAAGGAGAGTTTGTTCAAAACTTTACTGAAACACCTGATGCAACGGTCCAAAAATCCACAGACCCGCACGCCTGAGGGTTGGAGAAAATTTTTAACAGCGTTGACGGAGCTAAACGTCCCCACATCGACCATTCATAACCCCAGAGCACGAGATCAATACAGACGTCTGAAAGCGGATGGAGAGTTTGAATCAGAATGGGTGGAAAAAGAAACATTTCCATCCCCCGAGAGGAAAAGAAGAGGTAGAAAAGTGACATTGTCCCCACATTGGTTAAACCTTGAATGATGTGACAAAACTCTTGTTTCAATAAAATGTTTTTTTTTATTCATCAAACGCAGTGTGTACAGCATTTTCATTTCAACGGTTCAAAAAAGTTTCTAAACAACAGACGTCTTGTACGCCACAACGACTACTATTATTCTTATTCGTGCTAGTACAACGTTGACATTTTTTAACCAGGGTATATGCTTCAAGATCATTTTTTACTACATCATCTGTGTATAAAGACAAAACTTGTTCAAAAGACAGTCCGCAAAATCGATGGTGCAGATAATAAACGCAGTGTTGACCGCACACTGTGGACAAAGGGTGTTGAAGCTGTAGGTTGTGGTACAATATACGGTCAGAACGATTTTCCAAAAAGTTCAAGATGCTCCGAGGGTAGTAATCAAAATCGGGAGAAAATCCATAAGAATCAAAAAAAGTGGCGGTCCCATCTTCCTCCAGAGTCATCGATAACCAGTGCTCCCCCGGTCGATGTCCTTCGTGGGTGTTGACGATAAAGTAGGAGGGTGGGGTAAAGGAGCGAGTCAGTGAGGGGAGTTGGTCGGAGGCCCATACACCACAGAAAACATTCCCCAACACTCGTCGCAGAAGCTTCTCCAGTTGATGGTTATTCATCTCCGTCGTCAATAATAATCCACCAGCACTTGTCGTTTGGAATCAATTTCCAAAATAGAATCGTAACATGCGTAAACCACAAGAGTGACCGTGTTGGGTAAGGGTACTCTGAATCTCATTTCCAACCTCAAAGTGCCATTAGAAACCCGAGACAATGCGTCGCTGTCCTCTCCCGGATTGAGATTGAACACAAACAGCGAATAACCCCGTTCAAAATCTTGTCTGTTGATGCACAGAGGTAAATCTTTCATATGCCTCCCTGTAGCGGTAAACATGTTGTAAAACTCTCTGACCGAAGCCCCCTGGTTAAATTGTGATTGGAAAGCTTTGGAGGGAATTTGTTTTCCCGCGTGACAGGGAGTGATGTATTCTGCGTTAAAATGCTGGAAATTAAAGGGTGAGAGATCTCTTCTTCCTGTGAAAGCTTCGTGATTCACCATGCCCAAAAAAATGTATTTAGGCATCGTGCCCAAAAACAAATTTTCTTGGGTGCATACTCTGGAATTTTCAGGGATAGAGTAGGTTTTCACGCTGACCCGTGACAAAGGGTAGAGTGCGTTTCCTTTGAGTAAGGCCGAGGCGTGCCCCAATCGCACGGCCGGCGAAACGGTGACCTTTTTTGTGAAGAGAGAGGTACCCAGCACTTTCAGACGGAAAGTACCGTCCGCAGCCCCTGTGAGACAAAAGGCGTCGCTGGCGCGCGTGAGTTTGATCCTCAAATCCACCGAGTTGAGAAGGAGTCTCTCGCTGAAAAGAATGTCTGCGTGGAGGGGGTCCTAGTAGCTGAACCTCTTTAGATTCAGCCGTGTAACCGGCTCTGATGTTGAGTCCTTTGTTTGGTCCGTTCGCTGTTTCTATAGAGTCTATTGAGCCGCCGGTGTCTTTGTGAAATAACCCGGCTGAGAATTTACTTGTGAGTGTGGCTTCAGAATAGTTTAGTAGCGTTTCAATTATTGCCCTGAATGGGTGTGTGGCGCTGGATTGAGAAATCAGTCTTTCCCCGAGCATAATGTCGCATTGGCTGAAGATGGTGTTTAGAGGATAATTGATGAGACCCACATTGGCGTCGTTTGGGATATTTGATCCATCGGCGCGGGTAATTTTAACCCGCAGGTAAAGTAATGTGTCGTTCAGATCCAAGTACTTTTCACCTTCTCCCGGGATGAAAAATTCAATAGGACCCCTGTCGGTGATGGCGGATAGCGGCAGGACTTCTGTGTAGGATTTATCATCGATAGACATCTGAGTCATAGGAGCTGAAAATAAATCCAGCTCGGCCATCGTGCATTCGGCCGAATTTTGATGTAAAAGAGCCATCTTTTTTCTTTTTTTTTTTTTTAAATATATGGTGCGAGGGAACGACGGTCCTTCTCTTTGAAAACCTTTTACCGACTGATTTTCTTCTCCCCAGACGACGGCGTTTTTTACCACTCGTTGAGAGACGCCATCCCGGGGGTCTCTTTCGGGGTTGTCTAGCCAGGACCATTATTCCTCCTGATCCGTCTTGTACCCCACTACCCATTTTTCCAACGGCATGACTGAATACGTCGGAAGCGATATTTTTTTGCCGCTGTTTTAAGATGAGGTTTGACCAGGGCAAAACCTCTTTTCACAAGAGGTGATACAAAACGAAACAACCTGGAAAACACAGAGCCTATCCCACGCCCGTACATCACAGGTGAACCTGTGAAACCGGGTAGGGAACCCCCCACTTGGCTTTCGTAATAACCCACTAAACGTAGAGGGTCGTGCATGGGTTGACTCATTCTCATTGTTGTTGGTTTTACTTTCTAACGGGTCTAAAGTGGAGCTTCACGATGGTCTTTCCAAAGGTGAAGTCGACGTGTTTGTTCTGATCAGATTTAATCTCCACCCTGATGTTTTCAATGTGATTTTTCGAGACGGGTAAATAGTAGGCGGGGTTAAAACACTTGGTGACAATCTCACCGTAAACTCCCTCTACACTCACGATTCTCAAAAGAGGAGCATAAGCGTCGCCTACTATCTGAGGTCGCACCACGTCACTGTAACAGTAGAGATGGTAGAAACCGGCGTTTATATCCGCGGGATAGGGGGCCGACCCACGGTTAAACTTGATCCACTCTCCAGGTTGCACTCCCATGATGTAAGCCAGGGAAGGGGAAAAACGAAAATGAGTTTGACCCCCTGATCGATAGGAGATTCACTTTTTAACATCGTCAAAGGCTATCCTCACACCGTTGTCAATTTTTTGTAAAGATTTATTTAGTTTTTTTATGAATCGTGTAACGTTCTCATAACATCCTCCTCTCAATTCTTGACGGTAAACTATCCCCATTCCAGGATTGCTTTCAGATCCCACAGGTGGAGGTCTCTTTAGCCATTCATAAAATGCTCCGTTACAAACATTATACCAAATCTCTGTTAAGGCCACCTCCCATGAGCCTGCTAAATCTATATGTTGACTTAAATCTATCTGGTAATGGGAACTTTTGTTTTCTTTAAATACGTTGAGGCTGGCGTTGGAGGGTAAGGTGAGGTAAAAACCCTCGTTGCAGGAATGATCCATAATGCTCGATGATCTTTAGACTGTGAGGCTCATCAAAGGCATCAGATTGTTTTATACATTTGTAAGGAGGTCAGCGTCCACCCAACTGTTGAATTTTTCGGGCCAGTTTTTCCAGTGCACTAAACTTGTTTTTTGCCACCGACCGTACGTCGTTTTAGAATTTCCTCCACATGATAGCGCTTGTCCTCGCTCTCTTTTACTTTCTGCAACTCGGCTTCGTAAAAAGAACCCTCTATTATTTCACCGTCAAAATCTTTCAGTCTGTATGCCGGGGGAGATCGAGGGAGACGTCGTGTTATTGTAAACACCTCGTCTGTAAAACTCTGTTCATATTTTCTATCAAACACTCCTCTCACTTTGGATATTCTCACCATATCTCCCGTGGCAAATTTGTATTTGCGTTTGAATGCTGTGATTGAGCCGTAGAGATTCTCAAACACTTGAGGGGTATTTTCCAAAGTCATATCCACCGGTTTCATTTTAATACTGCTGTGATATCCGTGATTGTAGCTTTTTACCAAGTCTTGTAAGACGTCTAGGTAGCGCCTGGTGTTGTTGGCTGTAAACAATCTCCACATTCTCCCTTTCAGAGTACGATTAAATCTTTCAACCACCGAAGCTTTGAGATCGCTGGCCGTAGAAAAATGTACAATATTGTGTTTCTTCATCAGAGCTTGAAAACTCTTGTTAAAAAATTATTTTCCCGCGTCGGTTTGGAGTTTGCGAAGAATCTGGCTTTCCCCCAACACCGATTGAAACGATTTAACCACCTCCACGGACGTCTTTCTCCTCAAAACCCTCACATAGGCCTTCTTGGAAAATACATCTATGACCGTTAATAAATAATTATAACCGTCGTTATATTCAGCCAAGGCTTGCATGTCACAGAGGTCGGCTTGAAACTGGGTTAAAGGTCGCGGGACAAAGACTGTTTCTTGGACAATGAATGCGAACCGGTTTATGGAGTGTATAGGCGTCCTGTCCCGTTAAATATTCTTGAACTTTTTCTTTTGTGACACGTTGCCCCGTTTCATCCTGCACAGCTCGACGGAGTCGATCTACCCCTCCAAAACTTCCCGGGTGTGCGGGTGTATAGTATGCTTTTTCCATAGCTTTCTCCATTGTGGAAAGACAAAGAAAAATGAACTCGGGTTGCTTGGTACACATTTCTTTTATTCATTCATGGAAACAACACAATGAATCTAAAACAGTTTGTTTTTATTCATTCATGGAAACCACACAGCGAATCTAAAACAATTTTTCTATAAACTATAAACTATAATCAAGGTTTGATGTAAAACAGGTATACCGTAGGTGAATTTAATCGCTTCGTGCAGTTTTTGTAGTTCAAACAAAACGTTGACGGGGATGTCGCATCGTAGACGATACATCGACATATCAACAAACAGAGCATTTAAAATGAACACGTGATAAGGAGAAGGTTGAAAAGACTTTTGTTTAGACTATTCCTTCAAAATTGTTTCAAAAATGTCAAAGTCAAAAGCATGAGAGACAACGGATTTCCAGGTAGCTTCCCAGGTAGGCTTAGAGCGGGCATAATCAAGAATAATTTGTAGTTTTTGAGGTTTGTCTCGTTTTAGAACATACGCTTCCATCGCGTCAATCAACGGGTAAATAACAGCGTGGTTCTCGATAGAGTTTACAAGTTTTCTCCAATAATTACCCATCTTTTTTGTAATTATTCCAACACTCTGTCACCATATCCAGATGTCTCAAAATCGTTTCATCACCCCGTACCAACTCGTTGTACACGTCATCTATGGCCCACCAGACATTTCTCTCAGATTTCAGTTGAGACAGCAGAGAGTCGGCGTAGGATTCGACCCTTGAATCCTCAGCCTCGATGCGACGAAGCATCAGCAAGCGTTGAATGGCTTGAATGAATTTAGACGTACGCAGAGTCTTGATGAGTCCGTCGTAGTTGTACAGGAGAAAGTCCTCTTCATAGGGTTCCAGGCACGGGTGGTTTCTCTGGCTCGGATGGTTCACCCGACAACCGTAACATTCGCTCTGCCTGAACTGGCGGATGGCCTCGTTGAGGAGATGAAACACGGCCGTTTTCACCGTGCTGGTGAAAAGCAACCACTTCCCCCCATCGGTTTCATCATCGATGTGCAACGGGGGGTCCAAGAGTGACGGGGATGGTGACGGGGGTGGTGGCGGGGACGGCGGAGGTGTTATGATGATCAGGTCATTCTCCTTTTCCTCCTCCTTCCTATCGTCATCTGGCAAAGACTGCGTAGCGTTGTCGGTTTTCATTCCCCATCTGCAGAAACATCTGCCGAAGCGACACGTCTCATCGTCGCTCACCACCTCCGATCCAGCCGTCGTTTCAGGAGGGTTAAAGATCTCGGCCATGGTTGCTTCATCAGTCGTGTTTACGGATGGTTTGAAATCGTCCTGTGGTATAAGACGGGTCTTTACGCGTCTGATGGTCTTGTTTGCCATTTTCTTGTTTGAGATCCGTGCGTTCAAAAAAAAGGGAACCAATATGGTCTGGTCAAAAAAAAAATTGCAGGGTGGGGTTGTTTTTATAGGGAGGGTCGAAAAAAAAAGTCTCGACCAATCAAACTAACGCTATGATTTTCAAAGGGTATTGGACGAGTCGGAGGAGGGGGTGTTTCCTTGAAGGTTATTGATTGAAACTGAAGCGGGGGAGGTCCTTTCGTCCTCCGTCGGGGGTGTGGTCTCAAAGGACAACTTTCTTCTCGTCGTCAGCATGCTTTTCCATTGTTGACTGCTTTGGAACAAGTCGTTTATTTTCTCCTTCATCGGCGCCATTCGCTCTCGCCATGCCACGATGGGTACGACCACCAACGGTGTAAACACCCCGCATTCATCGTTGAAAGACTCCAGGGAAAAGACTCGGTCCACTGAGCCGGATAGGTATCGGTGATTTTTGGAGCACGGAGACTGGCACGTAAAAACCAACGACCCGAGGCTGAAGATTTCGTCTCCCAAGTAGCGCTGAACAAAATTCTTCTCTCATTCAACTCATCCATCGTCGGGTAAGTAAACAAGCTTCCTTTTACGCGTTTATCCACCGGTGAAGGATCACGCCACAGGAAATCGGGCATTGCCAGTCTTAAAACTTCCCAATCCAAGGTAGATAACGATGAAAATATCGAGAAAGGGCTTCCGTCTCTTCTTTCTTTTAGCTGAAATAAGCAGATATCCCCCATTTCGTATCTGAATACAAATCCAAAAGATCCCTCCATCCCGTACGCTTCCAAGTCCCATTTCTCACGCAAAGACTCGGTCGGTGGCATCTGAATACGATTTAGAAACACTCGACTTTTTTGCGGAGCGTCAATGTAAGTTTTATTATTTTTATAAATCGACACAGGCGTTTCACTAATCATGACCGAATCGAACAAAGTCTTTACGCTAACGTATAAAGCTCCAAATAACGACTAAGCCTTACACCACCCTTTTGTACCCCTCTCTGCGTGTGTGTGAGTGTGTGTGTGTGTGTGTGCGTGCGTGTGTGCCTGTGTTTGTGTGTGTGTGTGTGTGTGTGTGTGTGTGTGTGTGTGTGTGTGTGTGTGTGTGTGCGTGTCCACATCTCCCCACGTAACATTCCCAGCCATCAATACATCGAAGCAGGGTCAAACATATGGTGAACCTTAACCTAATTAGTTCATCCCAATCGTTTAAATATGTTTTCGGGAAGTCTGGAAGTTGTTTCAAACGATCCTAAACATTTAAACTGTCAAATGGATGGTCACATGCTGCTCAGATGACATTCTCAAGCTTCCTTAAAAAACTGACCTCAACCTGAACCCTCCTTTGTTCCCTCTTCAGGTCTTAACTCCACCCTCTTCCTGGCTCTTCCTGGTTTAACCCCTCCCACTTCAGGTCTTAACTCCACCCTCTTCCTGGTTTAACCACTCCCAACTCAGGTCTTAACTCCGCCCTCTTTCTGGTTAAAACCCCACCCTCTTCCTGGTTTAACCACTCCCACCGCAGGTCTTAACTCCACCCGCTTCCGGGGTAAGCCACACCCACTTGACCTTGACATTTGACCCGTGACCTTTGAACTTGACCTTTGACTGTGACCTTTGACTTTGACCTTGGCCTTTGACCTTGACCCCTCATAAAACATTGACCTTTGACCCCCATAAATCATTTTTGACAGAAGGTATCCCCTTAAATTCTCTCATACACTTTTTTAAATCTTGCAAATGCAAAAAGTATTTTTTTACTCAATATGACTATAATGTTCTTGGAATCCTGAGATAATGCGAAAAAAGCATTAAAATTGTATTCAAACATAACTTCTATACAACACATAAAAAATGGCTAATAATGCCTAGAGATATGTATTTTTGTTAGTTGTACTCGAAAAATGATCTTTTGTAAGGTTTGCAAAGACACAAGTTAGTTTTTTTATTCAATATAACAGTGAAACTGTCATACTAAATATGAAAGGTTTATAATCATAACTCCAAAACCAAACATGAAATTTGTCTAAAAAAAACTGTAATATTGAATTTATGTGAGTTTTAGCAGAATCAGGTATTTTGGAAAGGTTTACAAATACAAGAATTAGGTTTTACTGGCCTCATATTGGTCACACTCAAAATGACAGTTTTTGAAACATAACTCCAAAAATACACATGCAAAATGTGCAATAATGCCTGAAGAAATGCATCTTTGAGAGTTTTCCTGAAAAAAACATTTGGTGAGGTTTGCAAAAATTTGTTACTCAAATTGACAGTAATGTACTTAGAATCCTGAGATAATGCAAAAAAAGCAATAAAAATGTATTCCAACCTAATTCCTAATCCAAACGTGCAAAATGTCTAAAAATGCCTTTTATATTGAATACGTGTGAGTTTTACTAGATACAGTTGTTTTTCTACGGTTTGCAAATACAAAAATGAGGTTTTACTCAATATGACTGTATACTCAATATGACAGTTATTTAAACATAACTCCTACACCACACATGAAAAATGGCTAATAATGCCTGAAATAATGCATCTTTGGGAGTTTTACTCGAAACATATGCTTTTTTAAATCTTGCAAATGCAAAAAGTAGTTTTTTACTCAACATGACTATAGTGTTCTTAGAATCCTGAGATAATGCGAAAAAAGCAATAAAAATGTATTCAAACATAACATCTAAACATCACATGCAAAAAGGCTAATAATGCCTAGAGATATGTTTTTTTGTTAGTTGTACTCGAAAAATGATCTTTTGTAAGGTTTGCAAAGACACAAGTTAGTTTTTTTATTCAATATAACAGTGTAACTGTCATACTAAATATGAAATGTTTATAATCATAACTCCAAAACCAAACAGGAAAGTTGTCTTAAAAAGCCTTTAATATTGAATTCATGTGAGTTTTACCAGAATCAGGTATTTTGGAAAGAATCACAAATACAAATATTAGGTTTTACTGGCCACATATTGGTCACACTCAAAATGACAGTTTTTGAAACATAACTCCAAAAATACACATGCAAAATGTCTAATAATGCCTGAAAAAATGCATCTTTGAGAGTTTTCCTGAAAAAAAAACATTTGGTGAGGTTTGCAAAAACAAAATTTAATTTGTTACCCAATTTGACAGTAATGTACTTAGAATCCTGAGATAATGCGAAAAAAGCAATAAAAATGTATTCCAACATAATTCCTAATCCAAAAGTGCGAAATGTCTAAAAAGGCCTGTGATATTGAATACATGTGAGTTTTACTAGATACACTTGTTTTTCTATGGTTTGCAAATACAAAAATGAGGTTTTACTCAATATGACTGTATTCTGTAACACTCAATATGACAGTTATTTAAACATAACTCCTACACCACACATGAAACATGGCTAATAATGCCTGAAATAATGCATCTTTGGGAGTTTTACTCGAAACATATGCTTTTTTAAATCTTGCAAATGCAAAAAGTAGTTATTTACTAAATATGACTATAATGTTCTTAGAATCCTGAGATAATGCGAAAAAAGCAGTAAAATTGTATTCAAACATAACTTCAAAACAACACATGCGAAATGGCTAATAATGCCTTGAGATATGTTTTACTCAATATGACTGTATACTGTAACACTCAATATGACAGTTATTTAAACAAAACTCCTCCACCACACATGAAAAATAGCTAATAATGCCTGAAATAATGCATATTTGGGAGTTTTACTCGAAACATATGCTTTTTTATATCTTGCAAATGCAAAAAGTAGTTGTATACTCAATACAACTATAATGTTCTTAGAATCCTGAGATAATGCAAAATAAGCAATAAAATTGTATTCAAACATAATATCCAAACAACACATGAAAAAGGGCTAATAATGCCTAGAGATATGTATTTTTGTAAGTTGTACTCGAAAAATGATCTTTTGTAAGGTTTGCAAAGACACAAGTTAGTTTTTTTATTCAATATAACAGTTTAAATGTCATACTAAATATGAAAGGTTTATAATCATAACTCCAAAACCAATCATTAAATTTGTCTTAAAAAACCTTTAATATTGAATTTATGTGAGTTTTACCAGAATCAGGTATTTTGGAAAGAATCACAAATACAAATATTAGGTTTTACTGGCCTCATATTGGTCACACTCAAAATGACAGTTTTTGAAACATAACTCCAAAAATACACATGCAAAATGTCTAAAAATGCCTGAAGAAATGCATATTTGAGAGTTTTCCTGAAAAAAAAAAAACATTTGGTGGGGTTTGCAAAACAAAAATTTAATTTGTTACTCAATTTGACGGTAATGTACTTAGTATCCTGAGATAATGCGAAAAAAGCAATAAAAATGTATTCCAACATAATTCCTAATCCAAACGTGCAAAATGTCTAAAAATGCCTGTGATATTGAATACTTGTGAGTTTTGCTAGATTCAGTTGTTTTGCTATGATTTTCAAATACAAAAATGAGGTTTTACTCAATATGACTGTATACTGTAACACTCAATATTACAGTTATTTAAACATAACTCCTACACCACACATGAAAAATGGCTAATAATGCCTGAAATAATGCATCTTTAGGAGTTTTACTCGAAACATATGCTTTTTTAAATCTTGCAAATGCAAAAGTAGTTTTTTTTTTACCCAATATGACTATAATGTTCTTAGAATCCTGAGATAATGCGAAAAAAGCAATAAAATTGTATTCAAATATAACTTCTAAAAAACACATGAAAATGGCTGATAATGCCTAGAGATATGTATTTTTGTTAGTTGTACTCGAAAAATGATCTTTTGTAAGGTTTGCAAAGACACAAGTTAGTTTTTTTATTCAATATAACTGTAACTGTCATAATAAGTATGACAGGTTTATAATCATAACTCCAAAACCAAACATGTAATTTGTCTAAAAAAGTCTGTAATATTGAATTTATGTGAGTTTTACCAGAATCAAGAATTTTGGAAAGGTTCACAAATACAAAAATTAGGTTTTACTGGCCTCATATTGGTCACACTCAAAATGACAGTTTTTGAAACATAACTCCAAAAATACACATGCAAAATGTCTAATAATGCCTGAAGAAATGCATCTTTGAGAGTTTTCCTGAAAAAAAAACAACATTTGGTGAGGTTTGCAAAAGCAAAATTTTATTTTTTACTCAATCTGACGGTAATGTACATAGTATCCTAAGATAATGCGAAAAAAGCAATAAAAAATGTATTCCAACATAATTCCTAATCCAAAAGTGCAAAATGTCTAAAAATACCTGTGATATTGACTACATGTGAGTTTTACTAGATTCAGTTGTTTTTCTATGATTTGCAAATACAAAAATGAGGTTTTACTCAATATGACTGTATACTGTAACACTCAATATGACAGTTATTTAAACATAACTCCTACACCACACATGAAAAATGGCTAATAATGCCTGAAATAATGCATCTTTGGGAGTTTTACTCAAAATATATGCTTTTTTAAATCTTGCAAATGCGAAAGTAGTTTTTTTTACTCAATATGACTATAATGTTCTTAGAATCCTGAGATAATGCAAAAAAAGCAATAAAATTATATTCAAATATAACTTCTAAAAAACACATGAAAAATGGCAAATAATGCCTAGAGATATGTATTTTTGTTAGTTGTACTCGAAAAATGATCTTTTGTAAGGTTTGCAAAGACACAAGTTAGTTTTTTTATTCAATACAACAGTGTAACTGTCATAATACATATGAAAGGTTTATAATCATAACTCCAAAACCAAACATGGAATTTGTCTAAAAAAAGCCTGTAATATTGAATTAATGTGAGTTTTAGCTGAATCAGGTATTTTGGGAAGGTTCACAAATACAAAAATTAGGTTTTACTGGCCTCATATTGGTCAGACTCAAAATGACAGTTTTTGAAACATAACTCCAAAAATAAACATGCAAAATGTCTAATAATCCTGAGATAATGCGAAAAAAACAATAAAAATGTATTCCAACATAATTCCTAATCCAAACGTGCAAAATGTCTAAAAATGCCTGTGATATTGAAAACTTATAAGTTTTACTAGATACAGTTGTTTTTCTATGGTTTGCATATACAAAAATGAGGTTTTATTCAATATGACTGTATACTGTAACACTCAATATGACAGTTATTTAAACATAACTCCTACACTACACATGGAAAATGGCTAATAATTCCTGAAATAATGCATCTTTGGGAGTTTTACTCAAAATGTATGCTTTTTTAAATCTTGCAAATGCAAAAAGTAGTTATTTATTCAATATGACTATAATAGTCGTACAATCCTGAGATAATGCGAAAAAAGCAATAAAAATGTATTCAAACATAACTTCAAAACAACACATGCAAAATGGCTATTAATGCCTAGAGATATGTTTTTTTGTTAGTTGTACTAGAAAAAAGATCTTTTGTAAGGTTTGCAAAGACACAAGTTAGTTTTTTTTATTCAATATAACAGTGTAACTGTCAAACTAAATATGAAATGTTTATAATCATAACTCCAAAACCAAACATGAAATTTGTCTTGAAAAGTATTTAATATTGAATTCATGTGAGTTTTACTAGAATCAGGTATTTTGGAAAGAATCACAAATACAAATATTAGGTTTTACTGGCCTCAAATTGGTCACACTCAAAATGACAGTTTTTGAAACATAACTCCAAAAAATACACATGCAAAATGTGTAATAATGCCTGAAGAAATGCATCTTTGAGAGTTTTCCTGAAAAAACACATTTGGTAAGGTTTGCAAAAACAAAATTTAATTTGTTACTCAATTTGACAGTAATGTACTTAGAATCCTGAGATAATGCGAAAAAAGCAATAAAATGTATTCCAACATAATTCCTAATCAAAAAGTGCAAAATGTGTAAAAATGCCTGTGATATTGAATACATGTGAGTTTTCCTAGATTCAGTTGTTTTTCTATGATTTGCAAATACAAAAATGAGGTTTTACTGAATATGACTGTATACTGTAACACTCAATATGACAGTTATTTAAACATAACTCCTACACCACACATGAAAAATTGCTAATAATGCCTGAAATAATGCATCTTTAGGAGTTTTACTCGAAACATATGCTTTTTTAAATCTTGCAAATGCAAAAGTAGTTTTTTTTTACTCAATATGACTATAATGTTCTTAGAATCCTGAGATAATGCGAAAAAAGCAATAAAATTGTATTCAAATATAACTTTTAAAAAACACATGAAAAATAGCTGATAATGCCTAGAGATGTGTATTTTTGTTAGTTGTACTCGAAAAATGATCTTTTGTAAGGTTTGCAAAGACACAAGTTAGTTTTTTTATTCAATATAACAGTGTAACCGTCATAATAAATATGAAAGGTTTATAATCATAACTCCAAAACCAAACATGAAATGTGTCTTAAAAAAGTCTGTAATATTGAATTTATGTGTGTTTTAGCAGAATCAGGTATTTTGGGAAGGTTCACAAATACAAAAATTAGGTTTTACTGGCCTCATATTGGTCACACTCAAAATGACAGTTTTTGAAACATAACTCCAAAAATACACATGCAAAACGTCTAATAATGCCTGAAGAAATGCATATTTGAGAGTTTTCCTGAAAAAAAAAAAACATTTGGTGAGGTTTGCAAAAACTAAATTTAATTTGTTACTCAATTTGACGGTAATGTACATAGTAGCCTGAGATAATGCGAAAAAAGCAATAAAAATGTATTCCAACATAATTCCTAATCCAAACGTGCAAAATGTCTAAAAATGCCTGTGATATTGAAAACGTATAAGTTTTACTAGATACAGTTGTTTTTCTATGGTTTGCATATACAAAAATGAGGTTTTACTCAATATGACTGTATACTGTAACACTCAATATGAGTTATTTAAACATAACTCCTACACTACACATGAAAAATGGCTAATAATTCCTGAAATAATGCATCTTTGGGAGTTTTACTCGAAATGTATGCTTTTTTAAATCTTGCAAATGCAAAAAGTAGTTATTTATTCAATATGACTATAATAGTCTTACAATCCTGAGATAATGCGAAAAAAGCAATAAAAATGTATTCGAACATAACTTCAAAACAACACATGCAAAATGGCTATTAATGCCTAGAGATATGTTTTTTTGTTAGTTGTACTAGAAAAAAGATATTTTGTAAGGTTTGCAAAGACACAAGTTAGTTTTTTTTATTCAATATAACAGTGTAACTGTCAAACTAAATATGAAATGTTTATAATCATAACTCCAAAACCAAACATGAAATTTGTCTTAAAAAGCATTTAATATTGAATTCATGTGAGTTTTACTAGAATCAGGTATTTTGGAAAGAATCACAAATACAAATATTAGGTTTTACTGGCCTCATATTGGTCACACTCAAAATGACAGTTTTTGAACCATAACTCCAAAAATACACATGCAAAATGTCTAATAATGCCTGAAGAAATGCATCTTTGAGAGTTTTCCTGAAAAAAAAACAACATTTGGTGAGGTTTGCAAAAACAAAATTTAATTTGTTCCTCAATTTGACAGTAATGTACTTAGAATCCTGAGATAATGCGAAAAAAGCAATAAAAATGTATTCCAACATAATTCCTAATCCAAACGTGCAAAATGTCTAAAAATGCCTGTGATATTGAATACTTGTAAATTTTGCTGGATTCAGTTGTTTTTCTATGATTTTCAAATACAAAAATGAGGTTTTACTGAATATGATTGTATACTGTAACACTCAATATGACAGTTATTTAAACATAACTCCTACACCACACATGAAAAATGGCTAATAATTCCTGAAATAATGCATCTTTGGGAGTTTTAGTTGAAACATATGCTTTTTTAAATCTTGCAAATGCAAAAAGTAGTTATTTACTCAATACGACTATAATGTTCTTAGAATCCTCAGATAATGCGAAAAAAGCCATAAAAATGTATTCCAACATAATTCCTAATCCAAACTAGAAAAATGTCTAAAAATGCCTGTGGTATTGAATACATGTGAGTTTTACAAGATACAGTTGTTTTTCTATGGTTTGCAAATACAAAAATGAGGTTTTACTCAATATTACTGTATACTGTAACTCTCAATATGACAGTTTTTTAAACGTAACTCCTACACCACAAATGAAAAATGGCTAATAATGCCTGAAATAATGCATCTTTGGGAGTTTTACTCGAAACTTATGCTTTTTTAAATCTTGAAAATGCAAAAAGTACTTTTTTACTCAATACGACTATAATGTTCTTAGAATCCTGAGATAATGCGAAAAAAGCAATACAATTTTATTCAAACATAACTCCTACACCACACATGAAAAATGGCTAATAATGCCTGAAATAATGTATCTTTGGGAGTTTTACTCGAAACATACGCTTTTTTAAATCTTGCAAATGCAAAAAGTAGTTTTTTTACTCAATATGACTATAATGTCCTTAGAATCCTGAGATAATGCGAAAAAAGCAATACAATTGTATTCAAACATAACTTCTAAACAACACATGAAAAATGGCTAACAATGCCTAGAGATATGTATTTTTGTTAGTTGTACTTGAAAAATGATATTTTTTAAGGTTTGCAAAGACACAAGTTAGTTTTTTTATTCAATATAACAGTGTAACTGTCATACTAAATATGAAAGGTTTATAATCATAACTCCAAAACCAAACATGTAATTTGGCTAAAAAAAAAACCTGTAATATTGAATTTATGTGAGTTTTAGCAGAATCAGGTATTTTGGAAAGAATCACAAATACAAAAATTCAGGTTTTACTGGCCTCATATTAGTCACACTCCAAATGACAGTTTTTGAAACATAACTCCAAAAATACAAATGCAAAATGTCTAATAATGCCTGAAGAAATGCATCTTTGAGAGTTTTCCTGAAAAAAAAAACATTTGGTGAGGTTTGCAAAAACAAAATTTTATTTTTTACTCAATTTGACGGTAATGTACATATAATCCAGAGATAATGCGAAAAAAGCAATAAAAATGTATTCCATCTTAATTCCTAATCCAAACGTGCAACATGTCTAAAAATGCCTGTTATATTGAATACTTGTGAGTTTTACCAGATACAGTTGTTTTTATTTGGTTTGCAAATACAAAAAATAGGTTTTACTCACTATTACTGTATACTGTAACACTCAATATTACAGTCATTTAAACATAACTCCTACACCACACATGAAAAATGGCTAATAATCCCTGAAATAATGCATCTTTGGGAGTTTTACTCAAAACATATGCTTTTTTAAATCTTGCAAATGCAAAAAGTAGTTTTTTTACTCAATATGACTATAATAGTCTTAGAATACTGAGATAATTTAAAAAATCAATAAATATGTATTCAAACATAACTTCTAAACAACACATGCAAAATGGCTAATAATGCCTAAAGATATCTTTTTTTGTTAGTTGTACTAGAAAAAAAATATATTTTGTAAGGTTTGCAAAGACACAACAAGTTATTTTTTTTATTCAATATAACAGTGTAACTGTCATACTAAATATGAAAGGTTTATAATCATCACTCCAAAACCAAACATGAAATTTGTTTTAAAAAGCCTTTAATATTGAATTTATGTAAGTTTTACCAGAATCAGGTATTTCGGAAAGAATCACAAATACAAATATTAAGTTTTACTGGCCTCATATTGGTCACACTCAAAATGACAGTTTTTGAAACATAACTCCAAAAATACACAAGCAAAATGTCTAACAATGCCTGAAGAAATGAAACTTTGAGAGTTTTCCTGAAAAAAAAAACATTTTGTAAGGTTTGCAAAAACAAAATTTGATTTGTTACTCAATTTGACAGTAATGTACTTAGAATCCTGAGATAATGCGAAAAAAGCAATACAAATGTATTCCAACATAATTCCTAATCCAAACGTGCTAAATTTCTAAAAATGCCTGTGATATTGAATACATGTGAGTTTTACAAGATACAGTTGTTTTTCTATGGTTTGCAAATACAAAAATGAGGTTTTACTCAATATGACATTTATACTGTAACACTCAATATGACAGTTATTTAAACATATCTCCTACACCACACATGAAAAATGGCAAATAATGCCTGAAATAATGCATCTTTGGGAGTTTTACTCGAAACATATGCTTTTTAAAATCTTGCAAATGCAAAAAGTAGTTTTTTACTCAATATGACAATAATATTCTTAGAATCCTGAGCTAATGCGAAAAAAGCAATACAAATGTATTCAAACTTAACTTCTTAAAAACAAAGGCAAAATGGCTAATAATGCCAAGAGATATTTATCTTTGTTAGTTGTACTTCAAAAATTACCTTTTGCAAGGTTTGCAAAGACACAAGTTAGTCTTTTTTTTTTCAATATAACAGTATAATTGTCAGTCTAAATATCAAAGGTTTATAAACATAACTCCAACACCAAACATAAAATCTGTCTTAAAAAGCCTGTAATATTGAATGCATGTGAATTTGACCAGAATCAGGTATTTTGGATGACAAATACTAAAATTAGGTTTTACTCACCTTGAGTGTATACGGTCACACTCAATACGACAGTTTTTGAAAAATAATTCCCAAATTACATATGCACAATGTCTAATAAAGCCTGAAGAAATGTATCTTTGTAAGCTTTACTGGAAAAAAAAAACATTTGGTAAGGTTTGCAAAAACGAAAAGTATTTTTTTACTCAATTTGACAGGAATGTACTTACAATCCTGAAATATTGCGAAAAAAGCATGACAAATGTATTTCAACATAATGCCCCTAATCCAAACATGCAAAAAACTACTTTTTGCATTTTAAAAAGCATATGTTTCGTGTAAAACTCCCAAAAATGCATTATTTCAGGCATTATTAGCCATTTTTCATGTGTGGTTTAGAAGCTATGTTTAAATAACTGTCATATTTAGTGTTACAGAATACAGTCAAATTGGGTAAAACCTATTTGTTGTATTTGCAAACCATTGAAAAACAACTGTTTCTAGTAAAACTCAAATGGATTCAATATCACAGGAATTTTTAGACATTTTGCACGTTTGGATTAGAAATTATGTTGGGATACATTTTTATTGCTTTTTTTGCATTATTTTAGGATTCCAAGTACATAACTGTCAAATCGGGTAAACAATTACTTTTTGTTTTTTCAAAACTTACTTAATGTTTTTTTTACAGTAAAACTCACAAATATACATTCCCTCAGTCATTATTAGACATTTTGCATGTGAATTTTTGGAGTTATGTTTATGAACCTTTTATATTTAGGATCATCAATCAATCAATCAATGGTTACTTATATAGCCCTAAATCACTAGTGTCTCAAAGGGCTGCACAAACCACTACGACATCCTCGGTAGGCCCACATAAGGGCAAGGAAAACTCACACCCAGTGGGACGTCGGTGACAATGATGACTATGAGAACCTTGGAGAGGAGGAAAGCAATGGATGTCGAGCGGGTCTAACATGATACTGTGAAATTTCAATCCATAATGGATCCAACACAGTCGCGAGAGTCCAGTCCAAAGCGGATCCAACACAACAGCGAGAGTCCCGTTCACAGCGGAGCAAGCAGGAAACCATCCCAAGCGGAGGCGGATCAGCAGCGCAGAGATGTCCCCAGCCGATACACAGGCAAGCAGTACATGGCCACCGGATCGGACCGGACCCCCTCCACAGGGGAGAGTGCGACATAGAAGAAAAAGAAAAGAAACGGCAGATCAACTGGTCTAAAAAGGGAGTCTATTTAAAGGCTAGAGTATACAAATGAGTTTAAGGTGAGACTTAAATATTTCTACTGAGGTGGCATCTCGAACTGTTACCGGGAGGGCATTCCAGAGTACTGGAGCCCGAACGGAAAACGCTCTATAGCCCGCAGACTTTTTTTGGGCTTTGGGAATCACTAATAAGCCGTAGTCCTTTGAACGCAGATTTCTTGCCGGGACATATGGTACAATACAATCGGCAAGATAGGATGGAGCTAGACCGTGTAGTATTTTATACGTAAGTAGTAAAACCTTAAAGTCACATCTTAAGTGCACAGGAAGCCAGTGCAGGTGAGCCAGTACAGGCGTAATGTGATCAAACTTTCTTGTTCTTGTCAAAAGTCTAGCAGCCACATTTTGTACCAACTGTAATCTTTTAATGCTAGACATGGGGAGACCCGAAAATAATACGTTACAGTAGTCGAGGCGAGACGTAATAAACGCATGGATAATGATCTCAGCGTCTTTAGTGGACAGGATTACAGTTATACCATTATATTGAATACAAAACTAGCTTGTGGCTTTACAAACCTTACAAAATATATTTGTTCTAGTACAACTAACAAATATAAATATTTCTAGAAACTATTAGCTATTTTTCATGTGTAGTTTAGAAGTTATGTTTGAATACATTTGTATTGCTTTTTCGCATTATCGCAGGATTCTAAGAACATTATTGTCATATTGAGTAAAAAAACTACTATTTGCATTTGCAAGATTTAAAAAGCATTTGTTTTGAGTAAAACTCCCAAAGATGCATTATTTCAGGCATTATTGGCCATTTTTCATGTGTGGTTTAGAAGTTATGTTTAAATAACTGTCATATTTAGTGTTAAAGTATACAGTCAAATTGGGTAAAACCTATTTTTTGTATTTGCAAACCATTGAAAAACAACTGTTTCTAGTAAAACTCACATGGATTCAATATCACAGGCATTTTTTTGACATTTTGCACGTTTGGATTAGGAATTATGTTGTGATACTTTTTAATTGCTTTTTTCGCATTATCTCAGGATTCTAAGTACATTACAGTCAAATCGGGTAAAAAATTACTTTTTTTTTTTTTTTCAAAATATACAAAATGTTTTTTTCCAAGAAAACTCACAAATATACATTTCCTCAGGCATTATTAGATATTTTGCATGCGTATTTTTGGAGTTATGTTTATAAACCTTTCATATTTAGTATGACAGTTATACTGTTATATTGAATTAAAAAACTAATTTGTGGCTTTACAAACCTTACAAAATATATTTGTTCTAGTACAACCAACAAAGATAAATATTTCTAGAAATTTTTAGCCATTTTTCATGTGTAGTTTAGAAGTTATGTTTGAATACATTTTTATTGCTTTTTTCGCATTATCTCAGGATTTAAGAACATTAGTGTCATATTGAGTAACAAACTACTTTTTGCATTTGCAAAATTTAAAAAGCATATGTTTCGAGTAAAACTCCCAAAAATGCATTATTTCAGGCAGTATTAGTAGTTTTTCATGTGTAGTTCAGAAGTTATGTTTAAATAACTGTCATATTTAGTGTTACAGTATACAGTCTAATTGGGTAAAACCAATTTTTTGTATTTGCAAACCATTGAAAAACAAATTTTTCTTGTAAAACTCACATTGATTCAATATCACAGGCATTTTTAGACGTTTTGCACGTTTGGATTAGGAATTATGTTGTGATACATTTTTATTGCTTTTTTCGCATTATCTCAGGATTCTAAGTACATTACTGTGAAATCGGGTAAAAAATTACTTTTTGTTTTTTCAAAATATACTAAATGTTTTTTTCCAGGAAAACTCACAAATATACATTTCTTCAGGCATTATCAGACATTTTGCATGTGTACTTTTGGAGTTATGTTTATAAACCTTTCATATTTAGTATGACAGTTATACTGTTATATTGAATAAACATTTTTTTTATGGCTTTACAAACCTTACAAAATATATTTGTTTTAGTACAACTAACAAAGATAAATATTTCTAGAAATTTTTAGCCATTTTTCATGTGTAGTTTAGAAGTTATGTTTGAATACATTTTTATTGCTTTTTGCATATCTCAGGATTCTAAGAACATTAGTGTCATACAGAGTAAAAAAAACTACTTTTTGCATTAGCAAGATTTAAAAAGCATATGTTTTGTGTAAAACTCCCAAAAATACATTATTTCAGGCATTATTAGCCATTTTTCATGTGTGTTTTAGAAGTTATGTTTAAATAACTCTCATATTTAGTGTTACAGAATACAGTCAAATTGGGTAAAACCTATTTGTTATATTTGCAAACCATTGAAAAAAAAACTGTTTCTAGTAAAACTCACATAGATTCAATATCACAGGCATTTTTAGACATTTTGCACGTTTGGATTAGGAATTATGTTGGGATACATTTTTATTGCTTTTTTCGCATTATCACAGGATTCTAAATACATTACTGTCAAATTGGGTAAAATATTACTTTTTGTTTTTTCAAAACTTACTAAATGTTGTTTTCCAGTAAAACTCACAAATATACATTTCTTCAGTTATTATTAGACATTTTGCATGTGTTTTTTTGGAGTTATGTTTATAAATTTTTAATATTTAGGATGACAGTTATACTGTTATATTGAATACAAAACTAACTTGTGGCTTTAAAAACCTTACAAAATATATTTGTTCTAGTACAACTAACAAATATAAATATTTCTAGAAATTATTAGCCATTTTTCATGTGTAGTTTAGAAGTTATGTTTGAATAGATTTTTATTGCTTTTTTGCATTATCTCAGGATTCTAAGAACAATAGTGTCATATTAAGTAAAAAATTACTTTTTGCATTTGCAAAATTTAAAAAGCATATGTTTCGAGTAAAACTCCCAAAGATGCATTATTTCAGGTATTATTAGCCATTTTTCATGTGTGGTTTAGAAGTTATGTTTAAATAACTGTCATATTTAGTGTTACAGTATACAGTCAAATTGGGTAAAACCTATTTTTTCTATTTGCAAACAATAGAAAAACAACTGTTTCTAGTAAAACTCACATGGATTCAATATCACAGGCATTTTTTGACATTTTGCACGTTTGGATTAGGAATTATGTTGGGATACATTTTTATTGCTTTTTTGCATTATTTTAGGATTCCAAGTACATTACCGTCAAATTGGGTAAAAAATTCCTTTTTGTTTTTGTATCCTTTACCAAATGTTTTTTTTCCAGTAAAACTCACAAATATACATTTCCTCAGGCATTATTAGACATTTTGCATGTGTATTTTTGGAGTTATGTTTATAAACCTTTCATATTTATTATGACAGTTATACTGTTATATTAAATAAAAAAACTAATTTCTGGCTTTTTCTTGGTTTTACTGGAAAAAAAACATTTGGTAAGGTTTGCAAAAACAAAAATTAATTTTTTACTCAAATTTACAGGAATGAATTTACAATCCTGAGATATTGCGAAAAAAGCAATACAAATATATTTCAACATTATTCCTAATCCAAACGTGCAAAATGTCTAAAAATGCCTGTTGTATTGAATCCATGTTAATTTGACTAGAAACAGTTGTTTTTCTATGGTTTGCAAATACAAAAATAGGTTTTACCCGTTGTGACTGTATACTGTAACACTCAATATTTAAACCACACATGAAAAATGGCTAATAATGCCTAAAGATCCATCCATCCATCCATTTTCTACCGCTTATTCCCTTTCGGGGTCGGGGGGGCGCTGGCGCCTATCTCAGCTATAATCGGGCGGAAGGCGGGGTACACCCTGGACAAGTCGCCACCTCAAAGATATTTATCTTTGTTAGGGGTACTAGAAAAATTATATTTTGTAGGGTTTGCAAAGACACAAATTATTTTTTGTTATTCAATAGAACAGTATAGGGGACGGCGTGGCGCAGTGGAAGAGTGGCCGTGCGCAACCCGAGGGTCACTGGTTCAAATCCCACCTAGAACCAACCTCGTCACGTCCGTTGTGTCCTGAGCAAGACACTTCACCCTTGCTCCTGATGGGTGCTGGTTGGCGCCTTGCATGGCAGCTCCCTCCATCAGTGTGTGAATGGGTAAATGTGGAAGTAGTGTCAAAGCGCTTTGAGTACCTTGAAGGTAGAAAAGCGCTATACAAGTACAACCCATTTACCATTTATCATTTATAACCGTCATAATAGATATAAAAGGTTTATAAAAATAACTCCAAAACCAAACATGAATCCGTTTAAAAAACCTGTAATAATGAATGTATATGAGTTTCATCAAAATCAGGTAGTTTGGAAAGGTTAACAAATACAAAAAAAAAGTTTTACTCACTATGACAGTATACGGTCACACTCAATATGACAGTTTTTGAAACATAACTCCAAAAACACACATGCAAATTGTGGTTTCGTGGAAATAAACATTTGGTAAGGTTTGTAAAAACGACAATAAATTTTTTGTCCCTATTTGACAGTAATATACAAAATGTATTCCAACATAAGTCCTAATCCAAACGTGCAAAATGTCCAAAAATGCCTGTGATATTGAAACCATGTGAGTTTGACCAGAAACAGTTGTTTCATTATTTCAGGCTAATAGTGCCTGAAATAATGCATTTTTGGGAGTTTTACTCGAAACATATGCTTTTTAAATCTTGCAAATGCAAAAAGTATTTTTTTTACTCAATATGACAATAATGTTCTTAATATCCTGAGATAATGTGAAAAAAACAATACAAATGTTTTCCTTATTTAGCGGCTGATCAGACCACCAACTGCCCTGCCTTCGGCTGCCGCCTAGCTCACAATGCACCCGACATCTATGGCCCCTCCTATGAGTGGTGATCCCATTGGAGGGATGACCCACATTGACTCTTCAGGCTGTGCCATGGGACAAGCCCTGCCACCAGGCGCTTGCCATCGTGCCCGAACACCGGGCCTGGCTCCAGAGCAGGGCCCCGGTGACACGCGTCCGGGTGAGGGAAATCTAAGTCTGCTTTGCTGTATATTGATAGAATTCTCCGAGCTGCTCTTTATCTGATCTTGGGAGACCCTATGAGGGGGCATGAAAGCCCCCAGACAACATAGCTCCCAGTCATATTGAGTAAAACCTAATTTTTGTATCTGCAAACCATAGAAAAACAACTGTTTCTAATAAAACTTACTTGAAAAGAGTATGAGTATGAGTTTATTTCGAACATGCAAGCATACAAAATGATACATCACAATTTTCAGTTTCTCTTTTCAACATGTTCGAAAAGGAGTAGGAAGAAGCAGAGCTTATTTAATCCTACCCCTTTTCTTTTACATAACAGTTGCTAAAACTTGTGTTCACTTCCTGTTCTCAATGTCTTCACAATATACTCCATAAGTAATTAAATAAAAATAAATAAATAAATAATTGTTGAAGTTTTATTTCATACGATGAGATAAGTAAGATTATTTTGAGAATGAAAGAATGTGAATGGGTGAATAAATTCAGAATGTTTATCATGATTTTTCTTTTTTGTACATTGTCAACACTTTAAGTTTAAAGAGTTTCTTGATGTGGATCATATTAGTACATTGTTTAATTGCTTTGCTTAATCCATTCCATAGTTTTATTCCACATAGATGTCCTGAAGGTCTTAAGTGTTGTACGTGCGTACAAATGTTTTAAGTTACATTTTTCTCCAAGATTATATTTCTCCTCTTATGTTGAGAAGAGTTGTTGTATATTCTTCGGTAGCAGGTTGTAGTTTACTTTGTGTATAATTTTAGCGGTATGCAAATCCACTATGTCGTGGAATTTCACTATCTTTGATTCAATAAATAAAGGGTTTGTATGTTCTCTATATCCAACATTATGTATTATTCTAACTGATCTTTTTTGTAATACTGTTAGTGAATGAAGTTTACTTTTGGAATTATTTCCTCATATTTCTACACAGTAACCCCCATAATGGTAACACTAGTGAGCAGTATAGAATATGGAGTGTTGTTTTTTGTCTAGAACATATTTAGCTTTATTCATTATTGACGTGTTTCTTGCAACTTGATATTTTATATTTTTTACATGAGATTTCCAGTTCAAATTTCCATCAATCATCATACCTACACTGTAAAAAAAATCCTATTTTTATGGTTAATTTACACTAAATTTCTACTGTATTTTTTCAATTTTTTTAAAATAGGTTATAAAACTGTAGAACTGAACACATTATCTGTAAATAAACAAACCGCCTGTTATTTTAAGTAGTATGCCAGTAAAGAAAAACTATTTATATTTCTATTTTTTTTTTTACAGAAAATTACCATATTAATAATACATATAATTTTCTGTTTTCTCAAATTACTTTCAAATTCATGTAAAATTACAGTAATTAACTTTCATTTCATATGTAGCTTGTTATATAAAAGCCATCAATCTATCCATCCATCCATCCATTTTCTACCGCTTATTCCCTTTCGGGGTCGCGGGGGGCGCTGGCGCCTATCTCAGCTACAATCTAACAGTTTTATATGTAATATTACGGAAAAACTAATTTTTTAAATATTTATGTGTATTTTTATATTCAAGTTGAAAAATATTTGTAGCCTGTTATATAAAGGTTAATGCTCATACCAACAATTTGTCATTTTTCTCTGTAATATGACACGTTGTTGACTGCAAGATCAACAGCCATACAGATCACACCGACGGTGGCCGTACAAACAGATTTAACACTGTTACAAATATGCACCATATTGTGAACCCACATCAAACACAATTTGGGAGAACATCTTCACCGTAACACAAAATAAACACAAAAGAACAAAAATCCATAGTCTTTTGCAGCACTACTCTTCCGGGCTACACCCCCCGCAACAATCAAACCCCGCCCACCTCAACCGACTCACGGAGGGGGGAGGTGATGTGGGGTGGTGGTGGGGGTGTTGCCCGGAAGAGTAGCGCTGCATGGGATTATGGGTATTTGTTCTTTTGTGTTTATTTTGTGTTACGGTGAAGATATTCTCCCAAAATGTGTTTGTCATTCTTGCTTGATGTGAGTTCACAATGTGGCGCATGTTTATAAGAGTGTTAAATTTGTTTATACAGCCACCGTCAGTGTGATCTGTATGGCTGTTGATCAAGTATGTCTTTCAGAAAGTTTTTTAATTCATCAAAACATTGCGCGTTGTGTGTTTCAGGCAGTTCGCAGTTTATCTGAATGAGTGAGTGCGACGAAAGGTTGTAGAGGTTCATAGGACAGTGCTACCATGGTAACCCCTAATAAAATTGTCCGGTCGATAACGGGACAATCCTTCGCGAGGGTCACAGTAAGTCTCTTGGGAAGATTGGCCATCTAAAGAAAGTGAATCCACTTTCCATGTAGTTTCTAAATACAGTGGCCCCCCTGGTAAATTGAGTTTGAGACCCCTTCATCTTAATAATTCGAGTTTGAGACCCCTTCATCTTAATAATTCGAGTTTGAGACCCCATATCTCAATAATTCAGAAAAAATCTGTAAAATAATGGTAATTTTCGGTGGAACGGCCAGCATTGTCACTTCATTAAAGTTGGTTGATCGTAATAATTTGGAAAACCTCTTTAGAAAAAAGGTAATTTTCTGCAGAACTGTTTGCATCGTCACTTTATTAAAGGTGCTTGATTTTAATAATTCAGTAAAAATCTGTAAAATTACGATATTTTTCCGCAAAACATTTAATGAAAAATTCTGTAAATATAATGTCTTTGATCATTATTTGGTTTACAGTGTTTTACTTAAATTTTATGGTTTGCGTTTGGCAGCCGTAGCTGCCAGTAGATTACCTTTTTTTTTTACAGATTTTTTTTACAGTGTAGAAATTTGGTTTCATTTACTCTTTCAATTTCTATTCCGTCTTTTGTATGTGTGTTTGACTTTTTCTTCTACTGTTACCAGATAGCATCATTTTAGTTTTACTGGGATTCATTGATAGTCCGTTTTCGTCAAACCATTTTTTAATTTAGTAATTTCTTCTGCTATTATTTGTATTATCTTTTGTGTGTTCTCTCCTGGAAAAAAACCCACTGTTGTATAATCCGCAAATAATACTAACTTTAAATCTCTTGTTAGTTTACAAATGTCATTTATATGGAGATTGAATAATTTAGGTCCTAGTATTGATCTCTGAGGTACACCACAGGATATATTTAGCATTGTAGAGGGATTCTTCAATGATTTCAATATCACAGGCATTTTTAGACATTTTGCAAGTTTGGATTAGGAATTATGTTGAAATACATTTGTATTGCCTTTTTCCCAATATCTCAGGATTGTAAGTACATTCCTGTCAAATTGACTAAGGAATTACTTTTTGTTTTTGCAAACCTTACCAAATGTTTTTTTTCTCCATTAAAACTCACAAAGATACATTTCTTCAGGCATTATTAGACATTTTGCATGTGTATTTTTGGAGTTATGTTTAAAAAACTGTCATCTTGAGTGTGACCGTATACTGGTATAATGAGTAAAACCTAATTTTTGTAATTGCAAACCATAGAAAAACAACTGTTTCTAATAAAACTTACATGAGTATATGAGTATGACTTTATTTCAAACATGCAAGCATACAACATTATACATAAAAATGTTCAGTTTCTCTTTTCAACATGTTCGAAAATGACTAGGAAGAAGCAGAGTTTATTTAATCCTACCCCTTTTCTTTTACATAACAGTTGATAAAACTTTTGTTCACTTCCTGTTCTCAATGTCTTCACAATATATTCCATAGGTAATTAAATAAAAATAAATAAATAAATAATTGTTGAAGTTTTATTCCATACGAGGAGATAAGTAAGATTATTTTGAGAATGAAAGAATGTGAATGGGTGAATAATTTCAGAATGTTTATCTTAACGTCATCGGTCTCAGCGAAACCTGGCTTAAACCAAACGACTTTTTTGCGCTAAATGAGGCATGTCCTCCTAACTTTACACATGCGCATATTGCCCGTCCGCTTAAAAGGGGTGGGGGGGTCGCACCAATATACAACGAAAACTTTAACCTTAGTGCTAACATTAATGATAAATATAAATCGTTTGAGGTGCTTACTATGAAGTCTGTCACACCGCTCCCTCTACACATGGCTGTTATCTACCGCCCCCCAGGGCCCTATTCGGACTTTATCAATGAATTCTCAGAGTACGTTGCTGATCTAGTGACACACGCCGATAATATAATCATAATGGGGGACTTTAATATCCATATGAATAACCCATCGTGCGTAGTGCTCCAGACTATAATTGATAGCTGTGGTCTCACACAAATAATAAATAACCCACGCATCGCAACGGTAATACGATAGACCTAGTGCTTGTCAGGGGTATCGCCGTTTCCAAAGTTACGATACTCCCGTGTACTAAAGTATTGTTCGATCATTACCTTATCAAATTCGAGGTTCAGACGCATGTTCGTCAAACTAATAATAATAATAACTACTATAGCAGCCGCAACATTAATACGGCCACAACGACAACTCTTGCTGACCTACTGCCCTCGGTAATGGCACCATTCCCAAAATATGTGGGCTCTATTGATAACCTCACTAACAACTTTAACAACGCCCTGCGCGAAACCATTGATAACATAGCACCGCTAAAGTTAAAAAAGGCTCCAAAAAAGCATACCCCGTGGTTTACAGAAGAAACTAGAGCTCAGATATTATTATGTAGAAAGCTGGAACGCAAATGGCGCACGACTAAATTTGAGGTGCACCATCAAGCATGGAGTGATGGTTTAATAACTTATAAACGCATGCTTACCTTAGCTAAAGCTAAATATTACTCAAATCTCATCCACCGTAATAAAAACGATCCTAAATTTTTGTTTAGTACGGTAGCATCGCTAACCCAACAAGGGACTCCTTCCAGTAGCTCCACCCACTCAGCTGATGACTTTATGCAATTCTTTAGTAAGAAAATTGAAGTCATTAGAAAGGAGATTAAAGACAATGCGTCCCAGCTACAACGGGGTTCTATTAACACTGATACGATGGTATATACGGCGGATACTGCCCTCCAAAATAGTTTCTCTCGTTTTGAGGAAATAACATTAGAGGAATTGTTACAACGTGTAAATGGAATAAACCGAACAACATGTTTACTTGACCCTCTTCCTGGGAAACTGATCAAGGAGCTCTTTGTATTATTAGGTCCATCAGTGCTAAATATTATAAACTTATCACTTTCCTCAGGCACTGTTCCCCTAGCATTCAAAAAAGCGGTTATTCATCCTCTTCTTAAAAGACCTAACCTCGATCCTGACCTCATGGTAAACTACCGACCGGTGTCTCACCTTCCCTTTATTTCAAAAATCCTCGAAAAAATTGTTGCGGAGCAGTTAAATGAAGACTTAGCGTCCAACAATCTATGTGAAACCTTTCAATCCGGTTTCAGGGCAAATCACTCCACGGAGACAGCCCTCGCAAAAATGACTAATGATCTATTGCTAACGATGGATTCTGATGCGTCATCTATGTTGCTGCTCCTCGATCTTAGCGCTGCTTTTGATACTGTCGATCATAATATTTTATTAGAACGTATCAAAACACGAATTGGTATGTCAGACTTAGCCCTGTCTTGGTTTAACTCTTATCTTACTGATAGGATGCAGTGTGTCTCCCATAACAATGTGACCTCGGACTACGTTAAGGTAACGTGTGGAGTTCCCCAGGGTTCGGTCCTTGGCCCTGCACTCTTCAGCATCTACATGCTGCCGCTAGGTGACATCATACGCAAATACGGTGTTAGCTTTCACTGCTTTGCTGATGACACCCAACTCTACATGCCCCTAAAGCTGACCAACACGCCGGATTGTAGTCAGCTGGAGGCGTGTCTTAATGAAATTAAACAATGGATGTCCGCTAACTTTTTGCAACTCAACGCCAAAAAAACGGAAATGCTGATTATCAGTCCTGTTAGACACCGAACTCTATTTAATAATACAACTCTAACATTTGACAACCAAACAATTAAACAAGGCGACACGGTAAAGAATCTGGGTATTATCTTTGACCCAACTCTCTCCTTTGAGGCACACATTAAAAGCGTTACTAAAACGGCCTTCTTTCATCTCCGTAATATCGCTAAAATTCGCTCCATTCTGTCCACTAAAGACGCTGAGATCATTATCCATGCGTTTGTTACGTCTCGCCTCGACTACTGTAACGTATTATTTTCGTGTCTCCCCATGTCTAGCATTAAAAGATTACAGTTGGTACAAAATGCGGCAGCTAGACTTTTGACAAGAACTAGAAAGTTTGATCACATTACGCCTGTACTGGCTCACCTGCACTGGCTTCCTGTGCACTTTAGATGTGACTTTAAGGTTTTACTACTTACGTATAAAATACTACACGGTCTAGCTCCATCCTATCTTGCCGATTGTATTGTACCATATGTCCCGGCAAGAAATCTGCGTTCAAAGGACTCCGGCTTATTAGTGATTCCCAAAGCCCAAAAAAAGTCTGCGGGCTATAGAGCGTTTTCCGTTCGGGCTCCAGTACTCTGGAATGCCCTCCCGGTAACTGTTCGAGATGCCACCTCAGTAGAAGCATTTAAGTCTCACCTTAAAACTCACTTGTATACTCTGGCCTTTAAATAGACTCCCTTTTTAGACCAGTTGATCTGCCGTTTCTTTTCTTTTTCTTCTATGTCCCACTCTCCCTTGTGGAGGGGGTCCGGTCCGATCCGGTGGCCATGTACTGCTTGCCTGTGTATCGGCTGGGGACATCTCTGCGCTGCTGATCCGCCTCCGCTTGGGATGGTTTCCTGCTGGCTCCGCTGTGAACGGGACTCTCGCTGCTGTGTTGGATCCGCTTTGGACTGGACTCTCGCGACTGTGTTGGATCCATTATGGATTGAAATTTCACAGTATCATGTTGGACCCGCTCGACATCCATTGCTCTCCTCCTCTCCAAGGTTGTCATAGTCATCATTGTCACCGACGCCCCACTGGGTGTGAGTTTTCCTTGCCCTTGTGTGGGCCTACCGAGGATGTCGTAGTGGTTTGTGCAGCCCTTTGAGACACTAGTGATTTAGGGCTATATAAGTAAACATTGATTGATTGATTGATCATGATTCTTCTTTTTTGTACTTTGTAAACACTTGAAGTGTTTCTTGAAGTGGATCATATTAGTACATTGTTTGATTGCTTTGCTTAATCCATTCCATAGTTTGATTCCACATACAGATGTACTGAAGGTCTTAAGTGTTGTACGTGCATACATATGTTTGAAGTTATATTTTTCTCTACGATTATATTTGTCCACTTTTGTTGAAAAGAGTTGTTGTATATTCTTGGGTAGCAGGTTGTACACTGAAAAAATAACTCATAAGATTTACTTGAAAAAGTTATTGTAAGTATTTGCACGCAAATGATTTAAGTAAAATTTAATGCTACAATATCAAGTAACACTCACTTGCCAGTATCAAGTAAATTCTATTTACCATATAACATAACAGTTGTGAAGATATTAAGTAACGGTTACTTAATTACATCCAAGTTTTACGTTATATTTATTCAAACAAATTAGGTAAAGTTTACTTGTTTTTCATCAACAGGAACATCATTTTATTCAAAACTTTAAGTACATTTTATATACCGTATTTCCTTGAAAAGCCGCCGGGGCGTAAATAATTTTAAAACCTCTTCTCACCCATGCGCTTTTTAATGACAAGTAGTATAAAACGAGAGCGATGAGAGAAAACATAATACAAAATTATTCGGCGGCCGCAGCCAGGTGGTTGGGGACCACTACTCTACAGCAAGACACCGCGCTTACTTTTATACAATGTTGTCTTCATGCCGGTAGTACGCATGCATTTCACTCCTTATCACATGAGATTGCACTGCATACTTAGTCAACAGCCATACATTTTACACTGACGGTTGTGATATAAATAACTTTAACATTCTTACTAAAATGCGCCAAACTCTGTGAACCCACACCAAACACATTTCTGGAGAACATCGACTCTGTGACAAAAATTTAAACGCAAGATAAGAATTACCCACAATGCCACCTTGCAGTGCTCTTTGAAGTAATTCTAAAGGCCGGAGCAGAGCCAGTCGGCCAGAGCCTGTTGTGCTGTGCGCATGCGTCATCATCGTGCATGCGTTTCAAAACACTAGATTTTCAGAGTAAAGTTTATATAATATTTTTAGGTTTATGTACGTACAACTATTAAACATTTAAATAGTATGAGGAAACATAAGTAAGACATACTCTTCCCCCATAATACATGTATTACGTTAATAAAATGTTTAATTTTACTTAAGAAACTCTAGTTCTTACTGAATGTTAAAAATACTAGGTATAAATTATGACAGTTACTCTAATAGAGTGTACAGCACCAAAAAGTCACTTTTTTCAGTGTAGTTTGCTTTGTGTATAATTTTAGCAGTATGCAAATCCAATATGTCTTGGAATTTCAGTATCTTTGATTGAATAAATGGTTTGTATGCTCTATATCCAACATTAGGTATTATTCTAACTGATCTTTTTTGTAATACTGTTAGTGAATGAAGTGTACTTTTGTAATTATTTCCCCATATTTCTACACAGTAACTCAAATATGGTAACACTAGTGAGCAGTAGAGAATATGAAGTGATTTTTTTTGGGCCCCGGTGACCCGCGTACGGGCGAGGGAAATCCAAGTCCACTTTGCTGTATAGCCAAACAAGTCTTCGAGCTGCTCTTTGTCTGATCCCTCACCTAGGACCTATTTGTCTTGGGAGACCCTACCAGGGGCATGAAAGCCCACAGACAACATAGCTCGTAGGATCATTGGGACACGCAAACTCCTCTACCACGATAAGGTGGCAGCTCAGAGAGGAGTTTTACTGGAAAAAAAAACATTTGGTAATGTTTGCAAAAACAAAAAATATTTTTTTCACCCAATTTGACAGTAATGTACTTAGAATCCTGAGATAATGCAAAAAATGCAAAAAAATGTATTCCAACATAATTCCTAATCCAAATGTGCAAAATGTCTAAAAATGCCTGTGATATTGAATCCATGTGAGTTTTACTAGAAACAGTTGTTTTTCTATGGTTTGCAAACACAAAAAATAGGTTTTACTCAATATGACTGTATACTGTAACACTCAATATGACAGTTATTTAAACATAACTTCTAAACCACACATGAAAAATGGGTAATTATGCCTGAAATAATGCATCTTTGGGAGTTTTACTCGAAACATATGCTTTTTTAAATCTTGCAAATGAAAAATGACTTTTTTACTCAATATAACAATAATGTTCCTAGAATCCTGAGATAACGCGAAAAAAGCAATAAAAATGTATTCAAACATAACTTCTAAACAACACATGCCTAGAGACCAAAACCAAACATAAAATCTGTCTAAAAAAAGCCTGTAATAATGAATTTATGTGACTTTTATCAGAATCAGGTATTTTAGAAAGGTTCACAAATACAAAAATTAGGTTTTACTCATTATACCAGTATACGGTCACACTCAATATGACTGTTTTTGAAACATAACTCCAAAAATACACATGCAAAATGTCTAATAATGCCTGAAGAAATGTATCTTTGTGAGTTTTAATCGAGAAAAAAAACATTTGGTAAGGTTTGCAAAAAAAAAAAGTAATTTCTTACTTAATTTGATAGGAATGTATTTACAATCCTGAGGGATTGGAAAAAAGGCAATAAAAATGTATTTCAACATAATTCCTAATCCAAACTTGCAAAATGTCTAAAAATGCCTGTGATATTGAATACTTGTAGAATCCTTTTACAATGCTAAATATATCATGTGGTGTACCTCAGGGATCAATACTAAGACCTAAATTATTCAATCTCCATATAAATGACATTTGTAAAGTAACAAGAGATTTAAAGTTAGTATTATTCGCAAATTTTTCAACAGTGTTTTTTTTTTTTTTCAGGAGAGAACACACAGAAGATAATACAAATAATAACAGAAGAAATTAACAAATAAAAAAATGGTTTGACAAAAACCGACTATCATTGAATCTCAGTAAAACTAAAATAATGCTATTTGGTAACAGTAGAAGAGAAAGACAAACACAAATACAAAAAGACAGAATAGAAATTGAAAGAGTAAATGAAACCAAATTTCTACACTGTAAAAAAAAATTCTATAAAAAAAGGTGATCAAGTGGCAGCTATGGCTGCCAAACGAAAACCACAAAATTAAAGTAAAACACTGTAAACCAAATAATGATCAAATACACTATATTTACAGAATGTTTTCATTAAACGTTTTGCGGAAAAATATCGTAATTTTACAGATTTTTACTATATTATTAAGATCAGTTCTGCAGAAAAATATCTTTTTCACTAAAGAGGTTTTCCAAATTATTACGATCAACCAACTCTAATGAAGTGACAATGCTGGCCGTGCCACCGAAAAATACCACTATTTTCCAGATTTTTTCTGAATTATTCAAATCAGGGGTCTCAAACTCGAATTATTAAAATCAGGGGTCTCAAACTCAATTTACCGGGGGGCCACTGTATGCAGAAACTACATGGAAAGTGGATTCACATTCTTTGGATGTCTATGGCGATTTGGCAACATATGGGCAATCTTCCCAAGAGACTTACTGTGACCCTCGCGAAGGTTTATCCTGATGTCAACCAGTCAATTTTATTAGGGGGTGGCATGATAGCACTGCCCTATCATCCTCGACAACCTTTCATCGCGTTTACTCATTCGCCAGATAAACTACAAAGTGACAGAAATGCAAGTTGCACAAGGCTTTGTTGAATTAAAGACCTTACTGAAAGACATACTTGATCAACAGCCATACAGATCACACTGACGGTGACAAATTAACACTGTTACAAAAATGCGCCACATTGTGAACCCACATCAAACAAGAATGACAAACATATTTTGGGAGATCATCTTCACCGTAACACAAAATACACACAAAAGAACAAATACCCATAATCCCATGCAGCGCTACTCTTCCGGGCAACACCCCCGCCACCTCTCCGTGCGTCGGTTGAGGTGGGCGGGGTTTGGTGGTTGTGGGGGGTGTAGCCAGGAAGAGTAGTGCTGCATGGGATTATGGGTATTTGTTCTTTTGTGTTTATTTTGTGTTACGGTGAAGATGTTCTCCCAAAATGTGTTTGTCATTCTTGTTTGATGTGGGTTCACAATGTGGTGCATATTTGTAACAGTGTTAAATTTGTTTGTACGGCCACCGTCAGTGTGATCTGTATGGCTGTTGATCTTGCAGTCACCAACGTGTGTCATGTTACAGATAAAAAATTTAAATTGTTAGTATGAGCATAAACCTTTATATAACAGGCTAGAAATATATTTCAACTTGAATATAAAAATACACATAAATATTACAAAATTACAATTTTCCTTAAAATTACATATAAAACTTATCGATTTTTAGTATCGACATAGACTTTTATATAACAAGCTACATATTAAATGAAAGTTAATTACTGTAATTTTACATGAATTTGAAAGTAATTTGAGAAAACAGAAAATGATATGTATTATTAATATGGTATTTTTCAGTAAAAAAAAATAGAAATATGCATATTTTTTCATTACTGGCAAATTACTTAAAATAACAGGGGGTTTGTTTATTTACAGATAATGTCTTCAATTCTACAATTTTATAACTTATTTAAAAAAAATGGAAAAATTACAGTCGAAATTTGGAGTAAATTTACCATAAAAATAGGATTTTTTTTATTACAGTGTAGGTAGAATGATTGATGGAAATTTGAACTGGAAATCTCATGTAAAAAATATACAATATCAAGTTGCAAGAAGCGCCAGCGCCCCCGCGACCCCGAAAGGGAATAAGCGGTAGGAAATGGATGGATGGAAGTTGCAAGAAACACGTCAATAATGAATAAAGCTAAATATCTTCTAGACAAAAAATCACTTCATATTCTCTACTGCTCACTAGTGTTACCATATTTGAGTTACTGTGTAGAAATATGGGGAACTAATTCCAAAAGTACACTTCATTCACTAACAGTTTTACAAAAAGATCAGTTAGAATAATACATAATGTTGGATACAGAGAACATACAAACCCTTTATTTATTGAATCAAAGATAGTGAAATTCCACGACATAGTGGATTTGCATACCGCTAAAATTATACACAAAGCAAACTACAACCTGCTTCTCAACATAAGAGGAGAAATATAATCTTGGAGAAAAATGTAACTTAAAGCATTTGTACACACGTGCAACACTTAAGACCTTCAGTACAGTTGTATGTGGAAACAAACTATGGAATGGATTAAGCAAAGCAATTAAACAATGTAATAATATGATCCACATCAAGAAACTCTTCAAACTTAAAGTGTTGACAATGTACAAAAAAGAAGAATCATGATAAACATTCTGATTTTATTCACCCATTCACATTCTTTCATTCTCAAAATAGTCTTGCTTATCTCATCGTATGGAATAAAACTTAAACAAGTATTTATTTATTTATTTATTTTTATTTAATTACTTATGGAGTATATTGTAAAGACATTGAGAACAGGAAGTGAAAAAAAGTTTTAGCAACTGTTATGTAAAAGAAAAGGGGTAGAATTAAATAAGCTCTGCTTCTTCCTACTCCTTTTCGAACATGTTGAAAAGAGAAACTGAAAATGTTTTTGTATCATGTTGTATGCTTGCATGTTCCAAATAAACTCATACTCATACTCTTTTCAAGTAAGTTTTATTAGCAACAGTTGTTCTATGGTTTGCAGATACAAAAATTAGGTTTTACTCAATATTACTGGGAGCTATGTTGTCTGGGGGCTTTCATGCCCCCTCATAGGGTCTCCCAAGACAAACAAGTCCTAGGTGAGGAATCAGATAAAGAGCAGCTCGAAGAATTGTATCGATGTACAGCAAAGTAGACTTAGATTTCCCTCGCCCGGACACGGGTCACCAGGGCCCTGCTCTGGAGCCAGGCCCGGTGTTGGGGCACGATAGCAAGCGCCTGGTGGCAGGGCCTGTCCCCATGGGGCCCGGCCGGGCACAGCCTGAAGAGTCAATGTGGGTCATCCCTCCAATGGGATCACCACTCATAGGAGGGGCCATAGAGGTCGGGTGCATTGTGAGCTAGGCGGCAGCCGAAGGCAGGGCAGTTGGTGGTCTGATCATCCGCTACATAAGGAAAACATTTTTATTGCTTTTTTCACATTATCTCAGGATATTAAGAACATTATTGTCATATTGAGTAAAATAAAATACTTTTTGCATTTCGAGTAAAACTCCCAAAAATATATTATTTCAGGCATTGTTAGCCATTTTTCATGTGTGGTTTGGAAGTTATGTTTAAATAACCTTCACATTGAGTGTTACAGTATACTGTCAAATTGGGTAAAACCTATTTTTTTGTATTTTCAAACCATAGAAAAACAACTGTTTCTGGTCAAACTCACATGGGTTCAATATCACAGGCATTTTTGGACATTTTGCACGTTTGGATTAGGAATTATGTTGGAATACATTTTGTATATTACTGTCAAATTGGGCCCAAAAAATTATTTTCGTTTTTGCAAACCTTACCAAATGTTTTTTTCCAGGAAAGCATATTTTGCATGTGTGTTTTTGGAGTTATGTTTCAAAAACTGTCATATTGAGTGTGACCGTATAAACATTATATAAACTTTTTTTTTGGTATTTGTTAACCTTTCCAAACTACCTGATTCTGATGAAACTCACATACATTCATCATTACAGGCTTTTTTAAACAGATTTATGTTTGGTTTTGGAGTTATTTTTATAAACCTTTTATATCTATTATGACAGTTATACTGTTATATTGAATAACAAAAAATAATTTGTGTCTTTGCAAACCCTACAAAATATAATTTTTCTAGTAAAACTAACAAAGATAAATATCTTTAGGCATTATTAGCCATTTTAGATTCGTGGTTTAAAAGTTATGTTTAAATAACCTTCATATTGAGTGTTACAGTATACAGTCATATTGGGTAAAACCAATTTTTTGTATTCGCAAACCATAGAAAAAAAACTGTTTCTAGTCAAATTCACATGGATTCAATATAACAGGCATTTTTAGACATTTTGCACGTTTGGATTAGGAATAATGTTGAAATATATTTGTATTGTTTTTTTCGCAATATCTCAGGATTGTAAGTTCATTCCTGTAAAATTGAGTAAAAAATTACTTTTTGTTTTTGCAAACCTTACCGAATGTTTTTTTTCCAGTAAAACTCCTCTCTGAGCTGCCACCTTATTGTGGTAGAGGAGTGTGCTCCTAGGAGCTATGTTGTTTGGGGGCTTTCATGCCTCTTTTAGGGTCTCCCAAGACAAACAGGTCCTAGGTGAGGGATCAGACAAAGGGCAGCTCGAAAAATTCTATAGATGTACAGCAAAGTAGACTTATATATTCCTCGCCCAGACGCCGGTCACTGGGCCCTGCTCTGCAGCCAGGCCCAGAGTTGGGGCACGATGGCGAGCGCTTCTCCCCACACAGCCTTAAGAGTCAATGTGGGTCATCCCTCCAATGGGCTCACCACTCATAGGAGGGGCCATAGAGGTCAGGTGGATTGTCAGCTGGGCGGCAGCCGAAGGCACGGCACTTGACGGTCTGATCCTCCGCTACATAAGCTAGCTCTTGGGACTGGGGAACGTCCCCTCACTGAGAGGGAAGGAGTCTGAGCTGGTGCGTGAGATAGAGAATTTCCGGCTGGATTTAGTCGGACTCACCTTGACGCACAGCAAGGGCTCTGGAACCAGTTCTCTCGAGAGGGACTGGACTCTCTTCCACAATGGCGTTGCACGCAGTGAGAGGTGACGAGCTTGGATGGCAATTCTTGTAGCCCCCCGGCTCAAAGCCTGTACGTTGGAGTTCAACCCAGTAGACAAGAGGGTAGCCTCCCTCCGCCTTCGGCTGGGGGGACGGGTCCTGACTGTTGTTTGTGCTTACGCACCAAACAGGACTTCAGAGTACCCACCCTTTTTGGATACACTCGAGAAAGTACTGGAAAGTGCTCCCCCGGGTGATTTTCTTGTCCTACTGGGGGACTTCAACGCTCATGTTAGCAACGACAGGGAAACATGGAGAGGCGGGATTGGGAAGAATGGCCACCCGGATCCGAACTCGACAGGTGTTTTGTTATTGGACTTCTGTGCCTGTCACAGATTGTCAATAACAAACACTATTTTCAAACATAAGGTTGTCAATATGTGCACTTGGCACCAGGACACCGTAGGCCGCAATTCCATGATCAACTTTGTAGTTGTGTCATCGGATTTGCGGAATCAACTTTTGGACACTTGGGTGAAGAGAGGGGCACCTGGTGGTGAGTTGGCTGCGAAGGTGGGGGAGGATGCCGGATGGACCTGGCAGGCCCAAACGCATATGGCCCCTCCTATGAGTGGTGATCCCATTGGAGGGATGACCAACATTGACACTCCAGGCCTTGCTCCAGAGCAGGGCCTTGGTGACCCGCGTACGGGCGAGGGAAATCTAAGTCCACTTTGCTGGATAGCCAAACAAGTCTTCGAGCTGCTCTTTGTCTGATCCCTCACCTAGGACCTATTTGTCTAGGAAGACCCTACCAGGGGCATGAAAGCCCACAGACAACATAGCTCCTAGGATCATTGGGACACGCAAACTCCTCTACCACGATAAGGTGGCAGCTCAGAGAGGAGTTTTACTGGAAAAAAAAACATTTGGTAAGGTTTGCAAAAACGAAAGGTAATTTTTAACTCAATTTTACAGGAATGTAAATCTTGTAATGCAAAAAGTAGTTTTTTTACTCAATATGACACTCATGTTCTTAGAATCCTGAGATAATGCATAAAGCAATAAAAATGTATTCAATTATAACTTCTAAACTATACATGAAAAATGACCAATCATTTCTAGAAATATTTATCTTTGTTAGTTGTACTAGAACAAATATATTTTGTAAGGTTTGTAAAGCCAGGAATTTGTTGCATGTGAGTTTTACTAGAGACAGTTGTTTTTCAATGGTTTGCAAATACGAAAAATAGGTTTTACCCAATTTGACTGTATACTGTAACACTAAATATGACAGTTATTTAACCATAACTTCTGCACCACACATGAAAAATGGCTAATACTGCCTGAAATATTGCATATTTGGGAGTTTTACTCGAAACATATGCTTTTTACATTTTGCAAATGCAAAAAGTAGTTTGTTACTCAACTTGACAATAAGGTTCTTAGAATCCTGAGATAATGCGAAAAAAGCAATAAAAATGTATTCAAACATAACTTCTAAACTACACATGAAAAATGGCTCATAATTTCTAGAAATATTTATCTTTGTTAGTTGTACTAGAACAAATATATTTTGTAAGGTTTGTAAAGCCAGAAATGTGTTTTTTTATTCAATATAACAGTATAACTGTCATACTAAATATGAAAGGTTTATAAACATAACTCCAAAAATACACATACAAAATGTCTAATGATGCCTGAGTAAATGTATATTTGTGAGTTTTACTGGAAAAAAAATTTGGTAAAGTTTGCCAAAACAAAAAGGAATTTTCTACCCAATTTGACAGTAATGAACTTAGAATCCTAAAATAATGCGAAAAAAGCAATAAAAATGTATCCCAACATAATTCCTAATCCAAACGTGCAAAATGTCTAAAAATGCCTGTGATATTGAATCCATGTGAGTTTTACAAGAAACAGTTCTTTTTCAATGGTTTGCAAATACAACAAATAGGTTTTACCCGATTTGACTGTATACTGTAACACTGAATATGACAGTTTTTTAAACATAACTTCTAAACCACACATGAAAAATGACTAATAATGCCTGAAATAATACATCTTTGGGAATTTTACTCAAAACATATGCTTTTTAAATTTTGCAAATGCAAAAAGTAGTTTTTTACTCAATATGACACTATTTTTCTTAGAATCCTGAGATAATGCGAAAAAAGCAATAAAAATGTAATCAAACATAACTTCTAAACTACACATGACAAATGGCTAATAATTTCTAAAAATATTTATCTTTGTTAGTTGTAGTAGAACAGATATATTTTGTACGGTTTGTAAAGCAACAAGTTAGTTTTGTATTCAATATAACCGTATTACTGTCATTCCTAAATATGAAAGGTTTATAAACATAACTCCAAAAATACACAAACAAAATGTCTAATAATGTTTGAAGAAATGTATATTTGTGAGTTTTACTGGAAAAAAACATTTGGTAAAGTTTGCAAAAACAAAAAGGAATTTTTTACCCAATTTGACAGTAATGTACTTAGAATCCTGAGATACTGCGAAAAAAGCAATAAAAATGTATGCCAACATAATTCCTAATCCAAACGTGCAAAATGTCAGAAAATGCCTGTGATATTGAATCTATGGGAGTTTCACTAGAAACAGTTGTTTTTCAATGGTTTGCAATAAAAAAAAAAGGTTTTACCCAATTTGACTGTATACTGTAACACTAAATATGACAGTTATTTAACCATAACTTCTGAACCACACATGAAAAATGGCTAATACTGCCTGAAATAATGCATATTTGGGAGTTTTACTCGAAACATATGCTTTTTACATTTTGCAAATGCAAAAAGTAGTTTGTTACTCAACTTGACAATAAGGTTCTTAGAATCCTGAGATAATGCGAAAAAAGCAATAAAAATGTATTCAAACATAACTTCTAAACTACACATGAAAAATGGCTAATGATTTCTAGAAATATTTATCTTTGTTAGTTGTACTAGAACAAATATAATTTGTAAGGTTTGTAAAGCCAAAAATTTGTTTTTTTTATTCAATATAACAGTATAACTGTCATACTAAATATGAAAGGTTTATAAACATAACTCCAGAAATACACGTGCGAAATGTCTAATAATGCCCGAGGAAATTTATATTTGTGAGTTTTACTGGAAAAAAACGTTTTGTAAGTTTTGAAAAAACAAAAAGTAATGTTTTACCCAATTTGACACTAATGTACTTGGAAACAGTTGTTTTTCAATGGTTTGCAAATACAAAAAATAGGTTTTACCCGATTTGACTGTATACTGTAACATTAAATATGACTGTTATTTAAACATAACTTCTAAACCACACATGAAAAATGGCTAAAAATGCCTGAAATAATGCATCGTTGGGAGTTTTACTCGAAACAAATGCTTTTTAAATTTTGCAAATGCAAAAGGTAGTTTTTTTTAATCATTATGACAATAATGTTCTTAGAATCCTGAGATAATGCGAAAAAAGCAATAAAAATGTACTCAAACATAACTTCTAAACTACACATGAAAAATGGCTAATAATTTCTAGAAATAATTATCTTTGTTAGTTGTACTAAAACAAATATATTTTGTAAGGTTTGTAAAGCCACAAGTTGGTTTTGTATTCAATATAACAGTATAACTGTCATCCTAAATATGAAAGGTTTAAAAATATAACTCCAAAAATACACATGCAAAATGTCTAATAATGACTGAAGAAATGTATATTTGTGAGTATTACTGGAAAAAAAATATTTAGTAAGTTTTGGAAAAACAAAAAAAATGTTTTACCCAATTTGACAGTAATGTACTTAGAATCCTGAGATAATGCGACAGAAGCAATAAAAATGTATCCCAACATAATTCCTCATCCAAACGTGCAAAATGTCTAGAAAATGCCTGTGATATTGAATACATGTGAGTTTTACAAGACACAGTTGTTTTTCAATGGTTTGCAAATACAACAAATAGGTTTTACCCAATTTGACTGAATACTGTAATACTAAATATGACAGTTATTTAAACATAACTTCTAAACCACACATGAAAACGGCTAATAATTTCTAGAAATATTTATCTTTGTTAGTTGTACTAGAACAAATATAATTTGTAAGATTTGTAAAGCCGGAAATTATTTTTTTTATTCAATATAACAGTATAACTGTCATACTAAAAATCAATCAATCAATCAATGTTTACTTATATAGCCCTAAATCACTAGTGTCTCAAAGGGCTGCACAAACCACCACGACATCCTCGGTAGGCCCACATAAGGGCAAGGAAAACTCACACCCAGTGGGACATTGGTGACAATAATGACCCAGTGGGACGTCGGTGACAATGATGACTATGAGAACCTTAGAGAGGAGGAAAGCAATGGATGTCGAGCGAATCTAACAGGATACTTCGAAAGTTCAATCCACAATGGATACATATAAATATATAAATATGAAAGGTTTATAAACATAACTCCAAAAATACACATGCAAAATGTCTAATAATGCCCGAGGAAATGTATATTTGTGAGTTTTACTGGAAAAAACATTTTGTAATTTTTGAAAAAACAAAAATTAATGTTTTACCCAATTTGACAGTAGTGTACTTAGAATCCTGAGATAATGCGAAAAAAGCAATTAAAATGTATCACAACATAATTCCTAATCCAAACGTGCAATATGTCAAAAAATGCCTGTGATATTGAATCCATGTGAGTTTTACTAGAAACAGTTGTTTTTCAATGGTTTGCAAATACAAAAAATAGGTTTTACTCAATTTGACTGTATACTGTAACATTAAATATGACAGTTATTTAAACATAACTTCTAAACCACACATGAAAAATGGCTAATAATGCCTGAAATAATGCATCTTTGGGAGTTTTACTCGAAAGAAATGCTTTTTAAATCTTGCAAATGCAAAAAGTAGTTTTTTTACTCAATATGACAATAATGTTCTTAGAATCCTGCGATAATGCAAAAAAAGCAATAAAAATGTATTCAAACATAACTTCTAAACTACACATGAAAAATGGCTAATAATTTGTTAGTTGTACTAGAACAAAAATATTTTGTAAGGTTTGTAAAGCCACAAGTTAGTTTTGTATTCAATATAATAGTATAACTGTCATCCTAAATATCAATCAATCAATCAATCAATGTTTACTTATATAGCCCTAAATCACTAGTGTCTCAAAGGGCTGCACAAACCACTACGACATCCTCGGTAGGCCCACATAAGGGCAAGGAAAACTCACACCCAGTGGGACATCAGTGACAATAAAGACCCAGTGGGACGTCGGTGAAAATGATGACTATGAGAACCTTGGAGAGGAGGAAAGCAATGGATGTCGAGCGGGTCTAACATGATACTGTGAAAGTTCAATCCATAATGGATCCAACACAGTCGCGAGAGTCCAGTCCAAAGCGGATCCAACACAGCAGCGAGAGTCCCGTTCACAGCGGACTATGTATGTGTATGTATGTATGTATGTGTATGTGTGTGTATGTATATGTATGTATGTATGTGTATGTATATGTATGTATGTATGTGTATGTGTGTATGTATGTATGTGTGCATGTATGTGTGTGTGTATGTATGTATGTATGTAAGTTCAATCCATAATGGATCCAACACAGTCGCGAGAGTCCAGTCCAAAGCGGATCCAACACAGCAGCGAGAGTCCCGTTCACAGCGGAGCCAGCAGGAAACCATCCCAAGCGGAGGCGGATCAGCAGCGCAGAGATGTCCCCAGCCGATACACAGGCGAGCAGTACATGGCCACCGGATCGGACCGGACTCCCTCCACAAAGGAGAGGGGGACATAGAAGAAAAAGAAAAGAAACGGCAGATCAACTGGTCTAAAAAGGTAGTCTATTTAAAGGCTAGAGTATACAAATGAGTTTTAAGGTGAGACTTAAATGCTTCTACTGAGGTGGCATCTCGAACTGTTACTGGGAGGGCATTCCAGAGTACTGGAGCCCGAAATGAAAAAGCTCTATAGCCCGCAGACTTTTTTTGGGCTCTGGGAATCACTAATAAGCCGGAGTCCTTTGAACGCAGATTTCTTGCCGGGACATATGGTACAATACAATCGGCAAGATAGGATGGAGCTAGACCGTGTAGTATTTTATACGTAAGTAGTAAAACCTTAAAGTCACATCTTAAGTGCACAGGAAGCCAGTGCAGGTGAGCCAGTACAGGCGTAATGTGATCAAACTTTCTTGTTCTTGTCAAAAGTCTAGCAGCCGCATTTTGTACCAACTGTAATCTTTTAATGCTAGACATGGGGAGACCCGAAAATAATACGTTACAGTAATCGAGGCGAGACGTAACAAACGCATGGATAATGATCTCAGCGTCTTTAGTGGACAGAATGGAGCGAATTTTAGCGATATTACGGAGATGAAAGAAGGCCGTTTTAGTAACGTTTTTAATGTGTGCCTCAAAGGAGAGAGTTGGGTCGAAGATAATACCCAGATTCTTTACCGTGTCGCCTTGTTTAATTGGTTGGTTGTCAAATGTTAGAGTTGTATTATTAAATAGAGTTCGGTGTCTAGCAGGACCGATAATCAGCATTTCCGTTTTTTTGGCGTTGAGTTGCAAAAAGTTAGCGGACATCCATTGTTTAATTTCATAAAGACACGCCTCCAGCTGACTACAATCCAGCGTGTTGGTCAGCTTTAGGGGCATGTAGAGTTGGGTGTCATCAGCATAACAGTGAAAGCTAACACCGTATTTGCGTATGATGTCACCTAGCGGCAGCATGTAGATGCTGAAGAGTGCAGGGCCAAGGACCGAACCCTGGGGAACTCCACACGTTACCTTAACGTAGTCCGAGGTCACATTGTTATGGGAGACACACTGCATCCTATCAGTAAGATAAGAGTTAAACCAAGACAGGGCTAAGTCTGACATACCAATTCGTGTTTTGATACGTTCTAATAAAATATTATGATCGACAGTATCGAAAGCAGCGCTAAGATCGAGGAGCAGCAACATAGATGACGCATCAGAATCCATCGTTAGCAAAAGATCATTAGTCATTTTTGCGAGGGCTGTCTCCGTGGAGTGATTTGCCCTGAAACCGGATTGAAATGTTTCACATAGATTGTTAGACGCTAAGTGTTCATAATTATAAAATATAAATATAAAATATAAAATATAAAAAATATAAAAAATATAAAAGGTTTATAAACATAACTCCAAAAATTCATATGCAAAATGTCTAATAATGACTGAGGAAATGTTTATTTGTGAGTTTTACTGTAAAAAAAACATTAAGTAAGTTTTGAAAAAACAAAGAGTAATTTTTTACCCGAATTGACAGTAACGTACTTGGAATCCTAAAAAAATGCAAAAAAATGCAATAAAAATGTATCCCAACATAATTCCTAATCCAAACGTGCAAAATGTCTAAAAATGCCGTGATATTGAATCCATGTGAGTTTGACTAGAAACAGTTGTTTTTCAATGGTTTGCAAATACAACAAATAGGTTTTACCCAATTTGACTGTATACTGTAACACTAAATATGACAGTTATTTAAACATAACTTCTAAACCACACATTAAAAATGGCTAATAATGCCTAAAATAATGCATTTTTGGGAGTTTTACACGAAACATATGCTTTTTAAATCTTGCTAATGCGAAAAGTAGTTTTTTGCATGTTTTGATTAGGGGAATTCACGGTGGCAGAGGGGTTAGTGCGTCTGCCTCACAATACGAAGGTCCTGCAGTCCTGGGTTCAAATCTAGGCTCTGGATCTTTCTGTGTGGAGTTTGCATGTTCTCCCCGTGAATGCGTAGGTTCCCTCCGGGTACTCCGGCTTCCTCCCACTTCCAAAGACATGCACCTGGGGATAGGTTGATTGGCAACACTAAATTGGCCCTAGTGTGTGAATGTGAGTGTGAATGTTGTCTGTCTATCTGTGTTGGCCCTGCGATGAGGTGGCGACTTGTCCAGGGTGTACCCCGCCTTCCGCCCGATTGTAGCTGAGATAGGCGCCAGTTTCCCCCGCGACCCCGAAAGGGAATAAGCGGTAGAAAATGGATGGATGTTGACATACATTTGTCATGCTTTTTTCGCAATATCTCAGGATTGTAAGTACATTCCTGTCAAATTGAGTAAAAAAATACTTTTCGTTTTTGCAAACCTTACCAAATGTTTTTTTTATTTTTCAGTAAAACTTACAAAGATACATTTCTTCAGGCTTTATTAGACATTGTGCATATGTAATTTTGGAATTATTTTTCAAAAACAGTCGTATTGAGTGTGACCGTATACACTCATAGTGAGTAAAACCTAATTTTAGTATTCGTCAACCTTTCCAAAATACCGGATTCTGGTCAAATTCACATGCATTCAATATTATAAGCTTTTTAAAACAGATTTTATGTTTGGTGTTGGAGTTGTGTTTATAAACCTTTGATATTTAGAATGACAATTATACTGTTATATTGAATAAAAAAATACTAACTTGTGGCTTTACAAACCTTGCAAAAGATAATTTTTGAAGTACAACTAACAAAGATAAATATCTCTTGGCATTATTAGCCATTTTGCCTTTGTTGCTAAGAAGTTATGTTTGAATACATTTGTATTGTATTTTTCGCATTAGCTCAAGATTCTAAGAATATTATTGTTATATTGAGTAAAAAACTACTTTTTGCATTTGCAAGATTTAAAAAAGCATATGTTTCGATTGAAACCCTCAAAGATGCATTACTTTAGGCATTATTAGCCATTTTGCATATGTGGTTTGGAAGTTATGTTTAAATTACTGTCATATTGAGTGTTACAGTATAAAGTCATATCGAGTAAAACCTCATTTTTGTATTTGCAAACCATAGAAAAACAACTGTTTCTAGTAAGACTCACACGGATTCAATATCAAAGGCATTTTTAGACATTTTGCACGTTTGGATTAGGAATTATGTTTGAATACATTTTTATTTCTTTTTTTGCATTTTCTCAGGATTCTAAGAACATTATTGTCATATTGAGTAAAAAAACTACTTTTTGCATTTGCAAGATTTAAAAAAGCATATGTTTCAAGTGAAACCCCCAAAGATGCATTATTTTGCTGCGAACCGATCCATTGAGAGCTGAAGATCCCAGCCAGATGAAGGCATCAGGACCACATCATCTGCAAAAAGCAGAGACCTAATCCTGCGGCCACCAAACCGGAACCCCTCAACGCCTTGACTGCGCCTAGAAATTCTGTCCATAAAAGTTATGAACAGAATCGGTGACAAAGGACAGCCTTGGCGGAGTCCAACCCTCACTGGAAATGTGTTTGACTTACTGCCGGCAATGCGGACCAAGCTCAATCAATCAATCAATTATTATTTATATAGCCCTAAATCACAAGTGTCTCGAAGGGCTGCACAAACCACAACACAAACCACTACAACATCCCCTCAGTCATTATTAGACATTTTGCATGTGAATTTTTGGAGTTACGTTTATGAACCTTTTATATTTAGGATCATCAATCAATCAATCAATGTTTACTTATATAGCCCTAAATCACTAGTGTCTCAAAGGGCTGCACAAACCACTACGACATCCTCGGTAGGCCCACATAAGGGCAAGGAAAACTCAAACCCAGTGGGACGTCGGTGACAATGATGACTATAAGAACCTTGGAGAGGACCACATATGTGTGGGCAACCCCCGCCCCCTCTAGGGGACCGAAGCTATTTAAACATAATTTCTAAACCACTCATGAACAATGATTAATGCATCTTTGGGGGTTTCGCTCGAAACATATACTTTTTTAAATCTTGCAAATGCAAAAAGTAGTTTTTTATTAAAAATGACAATAATGTTCTTAGAATCTTGAGGTAAAGTAAAAAAAGCAATAAAATGTATTCAAACATAATTCCTCATCCAAACTTGCAAAATGTCTAAAAATGCCTGTGATATTGAATCTGTGTAAGTTTTACTGGAAACAGTTTTTGTATGGTTTACAAATACAAACATTTGGTTTTACTCACTATGACTGCATAGGGTCACACTTACAGTGTGCAGTCATATTGAGTAAAACCTATTTTTTGGTTTTGCAAACCATAGAAAAACATTTGTTTCTAGTATAACTCAAATGGATTCACTATACAGTCATGTTTTGATATTTTGCATGTTTGGATTAGGAATTATGTTTGAATACATTTTTATTGTTTTTTTTGCATTATCTCAGCATTCTAAGAACATTATTTTCATATTGAGTAAAAAACGACTTTTTGCATTTGCAAGATTAAAAAAAGCATACGTTTCGAGTGAAACCCCCAAAGAAGCATTATTTCAGGCATTATTAGCCATTGTTCATGTGTGGTTTGGACGTTATGTTTAAATAACTGTCATATTGAGTGTTACAGTATACAGTCATATTGAGTAAAACCTAATTTTTGTATTTGCAAACCAAAGAAAAACAACTGTTTCTCGTAAAACTCACATGGCTTTAATATCACAAGGCATTTTTAGACATTTTGCATGTTTGGATTAGGGTAATTACTTTGAAATACATTTTAATTGCTTTTTTGCAATTTCTCAGGATTGTTAGTACATTCCTGTCAAATTAGGTAAACAACTACTTTTTGTTTTTGCAAACCACACCAATTGTTTTTTTTTTCATTAAAACTCACAAAGATGTATTTCTTCAGGCATTATTAGACATTGTGCATGTGTATTTTTGGCGTTATTGTTTAAAAACTGTCACATTGAGTGTGACCCAATACAGTCATAGTGAGTAACACCTAAGAACATTATAGTCATATTGAGTAAAAAAAACTACTTTTGCATTTGCAAGATTTAAAAAAGCATATGTTTCGAGTAAAACTCCCAAAGATACATTATTTCAGTCATTATTAGCAATTTTTCATGTGTGGTTTAGAAGTTATGTTTAAAAAACTGTGATATTGAATGTCACAGTATACAGTCATATTGTGTAAAACTTAATTTTTGTATTTGCAAACCATAGAAAAACAACTGTTTCCAGTTAATCTTACACTGATTTTAATATCACAGGCATTTTTAGACATTTTGCAAGTTTGGATTAGGAATTATGTTTGAATAAATTTGTATTGTTTTTTTTTTTGCATTATCTCAGGATTCTAAATACCTTATTGTCATTTTAAGTAAAAAACTAGTTTTTGCATTTGCAACATTTAAAAAAAAGCATATGTTTCGAGTGAAACCCCCAAAGATGCAATATTATAGACATTATTAGCCATTTTTCATGTGTGGTTTGGAAGTTATGTTTAAATAACTGTCATATTGAGTGTTACAGTATACAGTCAAATTGAGTAAAACCAAATTTTTGTATTTGCAAACCATATAAAAACAACTGTTTCTCGTAAAACTCACATGGATTCAATATCACAAGGCATTTTTAGACATTTTGCATGTTTCGAGTAGGAGAATTATTTTGAAATACATTTTTATTACTTGTTTGCAATATCTCAGGATTGTTAGTACATTCCTGTCAAATTGAGTAAAAAATATTTTTTTCAGTTTTTGCAAACATTACCAATTTTTTTTTTTCCTGTAACACTCACAAAGTTACATTTCTTCAGTCATTATTAGACATTTTGCATGTGTATTTTCGGAGTTACTGTATGTTTCAAAAACTGTCATATTGAGTGTGACCATATACAGTCATAAAGAGTAAAACCTAATTTTTCTATTTTTGAACCTTTCCAAAATACCTGATTCCGGTCAAATTCATATGAATTCAAATATTCCAGGCTTTTTTTTTTTAGACAGATTTTATGTTTTTTTTTGGAGTCACGTTTAAAACCTTTGATATTTAGTATGACAATTATACTGTTATATTGAATAAAAAAAACTAACTTGTGTCTTTGGAAACCTTACAAAAGATCATGTTTTCTAGTACAACTAACATTTTTATCGTTTTTTTCTTATTAGCTCAGGATTATAAGAACATTATTGTTATATTGAGTAAAAAACTACTTTTTGCATTTGCAAGATTTAAAAAAGCATATGTTTCAAGTGAAACCCCCAAAGATGCATTATTTTAGGCCTTATTAGCCATTTTTCATGTGTGGTTTAGAAGTTATGTTTAAATCACTAACATATTGAGTCTTACAGTATAGAGTCATAGTGTGTAAAACCTCATTTTTGTAATTGCAAACCATAGAAAAACAACTGTTTCTAGAAAGACTCACACCGGTACAATATCACAGGCATTTTTAGACATTTCGCAAGTTTGGATTAGGAATTATGTTTGAATACATTTTTATTGCTTTTTTCGCATTATCTCAGGATTCTAAGAACATTATTTTCATACTGAGTAAAAAACTACTTTTTTCATTTGCAAGATTTAAAAAAGCATACATTTCGAGTAAAACCCCCAAAGATGCATTATTTTAGGCATTATTAGCCATTTTTGCATGTGTGGTTTGGACGTTATTTTTAAACAACTGATATATTGAGTGTTACAGTATACCGTCATATTGAGTAAAACCTAATTTTTGTATTTGCAAACCAAGGAAAAACAACTATTTCTCGTAAAACTCACATGGATTTAATATCACAAGGCATTTTTAGACATTTTGCATGTTTCGAGTAGGGGAATTATTTTGAAATACATTTTTATTACTTGTTTGCAATATCTCAGGATTGTTAGTACATTCCTGTCAAAGTGAGTAAACAATTACTTTTTGTTTTTGCAAACCACACCAAATGTTTTTTTTTTTTCATTAAAACTCACAAAAATGCATTTTTTCAGGCATTATTAGACATTGTGCATGTGTATTTTTGGACTTATTCTTCAAAAACTGTCATATTGAGTGTGACCCTATACAGTCATAGTGAGTAAAACCTCATTTTTGTATTTGCAAACCATAGAAAAACAACTGTTTCTAGAAAGACTCACACCGGTTCAATATCACAGGCGTTTTTAGACATTTTGCAAGTTTGGATTAGGAATTATGTTTGAATACATTTTAATTTCTTTTTTCGCATTATCTCAGGATTCTAAGAACATTATTGTCATATTGAGTTAAATACTACTTTTTGCATTTCCAATATTTAAAAAAGCATATGCTTCGAGTGAAACCCACAAAGATGCATTAATTTAGGCATTATTAGCCATTGTTCGTGAGTGGTTTAGAAGTTATGTTTAAATAACTGTCATATTGAGTGTTACAGTATACAGTCATATTGAGTAAAACCTAATTTTTGTATTTCCAAACCATAGAAAAACAAATGTTTCCAGTTAGTCTTACACTGGTTTTAATATCACAGGCATTTTTAGACATTTTGCATGTTTGGATTAGGAATTATGTTTGAAGAAATTTGTATTGCTTTTTTTTGCATTATCTCAGGATTCTAAATACATTATTGTCATTTTAAATAAAAAACTAGTTTTTGCATTTGCACCATTTAAAAAGCATATGTTTCGAGTGAAACCCCCGAAGATGCAATATTATAGGCATTATTAGCCATTTTTCATGTGTGGTTTAGAGGTTATGTTTAAATAACTGTCTTATTGAGTCTTACAGTATACAGTCAAATTGAGTAAAACCTAATTGTTGTATTTGCAAACCATATAAGAACAACTGTTTTTTTCGTAAAACTCACATGGATTCAATATCACAGGGCAATTTAAACATTTTGCATGTTTGGATTATGGGAATTATGTTGAAATACCATTTTATTGCTTTTTCGCAATATCTCAGGAATGTAAGTATATTCCTGTCAAATTGAGTAAAAAATTACTTTTCGTTTTTGCAAACCTTACCAAATGTTTTGATTAAAGTAAAACTCACAAAGATTCATTTCTTCAGGCATTATTTGACATTTTGCATGTTTGGATTAGGGTAATTATGTTGAAATACATTTTAATTGCTTTTTCGCAATTTCTCAGGATTGTTAGTACATTCCTGTCATTATTGAGTAAACAATTACTTTTTGTTTTTGCAAACCACACCAATTGTTTTTTTTTTAATTAAAACTCACAAAGATGTATTTCCTCAGTCATTATTAGACATTGTGCATGTGTATTTTTGGCGTTATTCTTCAAAAACTGTCCTATTCAGTGTGACCCTATACAGTCATAGTGAGTAAAACCTAATTTTAATATTTGCAAACCATAGAAAAACAACTGTTTCCAGTAAAACTTATCACAGGTATTTTTAGACATTTTGCAAGTTTGGATTAGGAATTATGTTTGAATACATTTGTATTGCTTTTTTTGCATTATCTCAGGATTCTAAGAACATTATTGTCATATTGAGTGAAATACTACTTTTTGCATTTGCAAGATTTAAAAAAGCATATGCTTCGAGTGAAACACCCAAAGATGCATTATTTCAGTCATTATTAGCAATTTTTCATGTGTGGTTTAGAAGTTATGTTTAAAAAACTGTCATATTGAATGTTAAAGTATACAGTCATATTGAGTAAAACCTAATTTTTATATTTACAAACCATAGAAAAACAACTGTTTCCAGTTAATCTTACATTGATTTTAATATCACAGGAATTTTTAGACATTTTGCAAGTTCGGATTAGGAATTATGTTTGAATAAATTTGTATTGCTTTTTTCGCATTATCTCAGGATTCTAAATACATTATTGTCATTTTAAATAAAAAACTAGTTTTTGCATTTGCAACATTTGAAAAAGCATATGTTTCGAGTGAAACCCCCAAAGATGCAATATTAAAGGCATTATTAGCCATTTTTCATGTGTGGTTTAGAAGTTATGTTTAAATAACTGTCATATTGAGTGTTACAGTATACAGTCAAATTGAGTAAAACCTATTTTTTGTATTTGCAAACCATATAAAAACAACTGTTTCTCGTAAAACTCACATGGATTCAATATCACAAGGCATTTTTAGACATTTTGCATGTTTCGAGTAGGGGAATTATTTTGAAATACATTTTTATTACTTGTTTGCAATATCTCAGGATTGTTACTACATTCCTGTCAAATTGAGGAAAAAAACACTTTTCGTTTTTGCAAACCTTACCAAATGTTTTAATTAAAGTAAAACTCACAAAGATTCATTTCTTCCGGCATTATTTGACATTTTGCATGTGTATTTTTGAAGTTATTCTTCAAAAACTGTCATATTTGTTTTTGCAAACCATAGGAAAACAACTGTTTCTAGTAAAACTCACATGGATTCAATATACAGGCATTTTTAGACAATTTGCATGTTCGGATTAGGGGAATTATGTTGAAATACATTTGTATTGCTTTTTTGCAATATGTCATGATTGTAAGTACATTCCTGTCAAATTGAGTAAAAAATTACTTTTCGTTTTTGGAAACCTCACCAAATGTTTTTTTTTTTTTCAGTAAAACTCACAAAGATTCATTTCTTCGGGCATTATTAGACATTTTGTATGTGTATTTTTGGAGTTATTCCTCAAAAACTGTCCTATTGAGTGTGACCCTATAACAGGGGCGTCAGTAGATCTAATACTGTACTGGGGCACACCTGGGGCACAAAAAATTCATGTCAGCGTGCAAAGCGCGCAAGCAAAAACATTTTTAGCACTTATTTATCATAAAAAATACATAAATAGTGCTTTAAACTATGAAATCATATCAGATTATGTTGTATGAATCTTTGATTAACCACCTGAAATTAACTAATGTATTTGACCTACTTGTGCACTTTTTTACTCCAGACTTCTAAACTGCTACTGGTAAAAGCAAAAAGGAAGCGCAATTAATCTTTTTGAAATATATATTGCAGTAATCATCTGCAAATTTAACATCTACAAAAGTAAAACAAAAAATAAAGCACCCCTACATTTCTGGGTTCTTTTATATTATTTAATTTCCATTCATGGCAATGTGGCTAATCCTATTTCAGATACCCAAAACTATAAAATATACACAAAACAATAAAGCCACAGTTGTAGAATAAATGAACAACTCTTGTGTGTCTGTTCAGGGAATAATTTTCTGAGAAGTAAACTGTAATGTCTCGTTTCATTTTTGCAAAGTGGTCAATCACTCTGGAAGACATGGAAATATTACAGTAACTATTATACAGTTGACCAGTGGTTCCCAACTGTTGGGTCTTGACATAAAAGTGGATTGTGTGTCATTTTCAGTGAGTCGCAGTCAGATGTGTGCATGAAAAAAAAAAAGTTTAGGGATAAACAAATCAAATTGTGGCAACAAAACCAGATATTTTTAGCCATTTTTCTAGTGACTATTAGTGAGTATTTTAGCAAAAGGCAAACCGACTAACAAGTTGGAGGAGGACTCAGGACAGACATGGAAAAAGATTTTTTTTTAAATCTAAATGGGGCAACAAAACCCGATATTTTCAGCCATCTTTCTGAAAACAAATACAGGAATGTTACTATTTTTTCTGGAAACAAAACCATATGCTTTAGCTGTAGCCATTTTTCTGGTGACAAAACAAGATTATTTTAGTCAAAGACACACCGATTAACAAGACAAGTCTACTGTGCTATTTTTCTGTGAAATAAACTTGAATGATTTAAAAATTTGGCTCAGGACTTGATATGGAAAAATATTTTTCTTCCTGAAGATAAACCATTTGCGAAGCACTCAACTCACCCATGCTTACTCCAAATCATCATTGATGCAGAACCAGCAGACAATAACCAACATTATGTTTCATGTTCATTGGAAATTCCCCCGACAGCTCGTACAGCAAATAAATATGTTTGTCTTGATACAAGGAAAAACGTTAGCTAATTTAGCATCAGCTTAAGACAATGATGTTGCCTAGCTAGCCAGGACTTCACTTACAACTCTCATTCCTTGCTGCTTCTTCCCTGCTGCGAGCGAATAACTTTCTTAAATCCATCTAGGTGTTGCAGTTTGAGTCAAATCAAAATCTATGGTTTGCAAATACAAAAATTAGGTTTTACTCAATATGACTGTGTACTGTAACATTCAATATGACAGTTATTTAAACATAACTTCTACACCACACATGAAAAATGGCTAATAATGCCTGAAATATTGGCTCTTTGGGAGTTTTACACGAAACATATGCTTTTTTAAATCTTGCTAATGCAAAAAATAGTTTTTTCCTCAATATGAAAATAATGTTCCTAATATCCTGAGATAATGCAAAAAAAGCAATAAAAATGTTTTCCTTATGTAGCGGAGGATCAGACCACCAACTGCCCTGCCTTTGGCTGCCGCCCAGCTCACAATGCATCCGACCTCTATGGCCCCTCCTATGAGTGGTGATCCCATTGGAGGGATGACCCACATTGACTCTTCAGGCTGTGCCCGGCCGGGCCCCATGGGGACAGGTCCTGATGGGTGCTGGTTGGCGCCTTGCATGGCAGCTCCCTCCATCAGTGTGTGAATGGGTAAATGTGGAAGTAGTGTCAAAGCGCTTTGAGTACCTTGAAGGTAGAAAAGCGCTATACAAGTACAACCCATTTACCATTTATCATTTATAACCGTCATAATAGATATAAAAGGTTTATAAAAATAACTCCAAAACCAAACATGAATCCGTTTAAAAAACCTGTAATAATGAATGTATATGAGTTTCATCAAAATCAGGTAGTTTGGAAAGGTTAACAAATACAAAAAAAAAGTTTTACTCACTATGACAGTATACGGTCACACTCAATATGACAGTTTTTGAAACATAACTCCAAAAACACACATGCAAATTGTGGTTTCGTGGAAATAAACATTTGGTAAGGTTTGTAAAAACGACAATACATTTTTTGTCCCTATTTGACAGTAATATACAAAATGTATTCCAACATAAGTCCTAATCCAAACGTGCAAAATGTCCAAAAATGCCTGTGATATTGAAACCATGTGAGTTTGACCAGAAACAGTTGTTTCATTATTTCAGGCTAATAGTGCCTGAAATAATGCATTTTTGGGAGTTTTACTCGAAACATATGCTTTTTAAATCTTGCAAATGCAAAAAGTATTTTTTTTACTCAATATGACAATAATGTTCTTAATATCCTGAGATAATGTGAAAAAAACAATACAAATGTTTTCCTTATTTAGCGGCTGATCAGACCACCAACTGCCCTGCCTTCGGCTGCCGCCTAGCTCACAATGCACCCGACATCTATGGCCCCTCCTATGAGTGGTGATCCCATTGGAGGGATGACCCACATTGACTCTTCAGGCTGTGCCATGGGACAAGCCCTGCCACCAGGCGCTTGCCATCGTGCCCGAACACCGGGCCTGGCTCCAGAGCAGGGCCCCGGTGACACGCGTCCGGGTGAGGGAAATCTAAGTCTGCTTTGCTGTATATTGATAGAATTCTCCGAGCTGCTCTTTATCTGATCTTGGGAGACCCTATGAGGGGGCATGAAAGCCCCCAGACAACATAGCTCCCAGTCATATTGAGTAAAACCTAATTTTTGTATCTGCAAACCATAGAAAAACAACTGTTTCTAATAAAACTTACTTGAAAAGAGTATGAGTATGAGTTTATTTCGAACATGCAAGCATACAAAATGATACATCACAATTTTCAGTTTCTCTTTTCAACATGTTCGAAAAGGAGTAGGAAGAAGCAGAGCTTATTTAATCCTACCCCTTTTCTTTTACATAACAGTTGCTAAAACTTGTGTTCACTTCCTGTTCTCAATGTCTTCACAATATACTCCATAAGTAATTAAATAAAAATAAATAAATAAATAATTGTTGAAGTTTTATTTCATACGATGAGATAAGTAAGATTATTTTGAGAATGAAAGAATGTGAATGGGTGAATAAATTCAGAATGTTTATCATGATTTTTCTTTTTTGTACATTGTCAACACTTTAAGTTTAAAGAGTTTCTTGATGTGGATCATATTAGTACATTGTTTAATTGCTTTGCTTAATCCATTCCATAGTTTTATTCCACATAGATGTCCTGAAGGTCTTAAGTGTTGTACGTGCGTACAAATGTTTTAAGTTACATTTTTCTCCAAGATTATATTTCTCCTCTTATGTTGAGAAGAGTTGTTGTATATTCTTCGGTAGCAGGTTGTAGTTTACTTTGTGTATAATTTTAGCGGTATGCAAATCCACTATGTCGTGGAATTTCACTATCTTTGATTCAATAAATAAAGGGTTTGTATGTTCTCTATATCCAACATTATGTATTATTCTAACTGATCTTTTTTGTAATACTGTTAGTGAATGAAGTTTACTTTTGGAATTATTTCCTCATATTTCTACACAGTAACCCCCATAATGGTAACACTAGTGAGCAGTATAGAATATGGAGTGTTGTTTTTTGTCTAGAACATATTTAGCTTTATTCATTATTGACGTGTTTCTTGCAACTTGATATTTTATATTTTTTACATGAGATTTCCAGTTCAAATTTCCATCAATCATCATACCTACACTGTAAAAAAAATCCTATTTTTATGGTTAATTTACACTAAATTTCTACTGTATTTTTTCAATTTTTTTAAAATAGGTTATAAAACTGTAGAACTGAACACATTATCTGTAAATAAACAAACCGCCTGTTATTTTAAGTAATATGCCAGTAAAGAAAAACTATTTATATTTCTATTTTTTTTTTTACAGAAAATTACCATATTAATAATACATATAATTTTCTGTTTTCTCAAATTACTTTCAAATTCATGTAAAATTACAGTAATTAACTTTCATTTCATATGTAGCTTGTTATATAAAAGCCATCAATCTATCCATCCATCCATCCATTTTCTACCGCTTATTCCCTTTCGGGGTCGCGGGGGGCGCTGGCGCCTATCTCAGCTACAATCTAACAGTTTTATATGTAATATTACGGAAAAACTAATTTTTTAAATATTTATGTGTATTTTTATATTCAAGTTGAAAAATATTTCTAGCCTGTTATATAAAGGTTAATGCTCATACCAACAATTTATCATTTTTTCTGTAATATGACACACGTTGGTGACTGCAAGATCAACAGCCATACGGATCACACTGGCGGTGGCCGTACAAACAAATTTAACACTGTTACAAATATGCACCACATTGTGAACCCACATCAAACACATTTTGGAAGAACATCTTCACCGTAACACAAAATAAACACGAAAGAACAAATATCCATAATCCCATGCAGCACTACACCCCCCGCAACCACCAAACCCCGCCCACCTCAACCGACGCACGGAGGGGGGCGGTGATGTGGGGTGGTAATTTAGGTCCTGGTATTGATCCCTGAGGTACACCACAGGATATATTTAGCATTGTAGAAGGATTCTTCAATGATTTCAATATAACAGGCATTTTTAGACATTTTGCAAGTTTGGATTAGGAATTATGTTGAAATACATTTTTATTGCCTTTTTCCCAAAATCTCAGGATTGTAAGTACATTCCTGTCAAATTGAGTAAGAAATTACTTTTTGTTTTTGCAAGCCTTACCAAATGTTTTTTTTCTCCATTAAAACTCACAAAGATACATTTCTTCAGGCATTATTAGACATTTTGCATGTGTATTTTTGGAGTTATGTTTAAAAAAATTTCATTTTGAGTAAAACCTAATTCTTGTAATTGCAAACCATAGAAAAACAACTGTTTCTAATAAAATGTACATGAGTATATGAGTATGAGTTTATTTCGAACATGCAAGCATACAACATGATACATAAAAATGTTCAGTTTCTCTTTTCAACATGTTCGAAAAGGACTAGGAAGAAGCAGAGCTTATTTAATCCTACGCCTTTTCTTTTACATAACAGTTGATAAAACTTTTGTTCACTTCCTCTTCTCAATGTCTTCACAATATACTCCATAAGTAATTAAATAAAAATAAATAAATAAATAATTGTTGAAGTTTTATTCCATACGATGAGATAAGTAAGATTATTTTGAGAATGAAAGAATGTGAATGGGTGAATAAATTCAGAATGTTTATTATGATTCTTCTTTTTTGTACTTTGTAAACACTTTAAGTTTGAAGAGTTTCTTGAAGTGGATCATATTAGTACATTGTTTGATTGCTTTGCTTAATCCATTCCATAGTTTGATTCCACATACAGATGTACTGAAGGTCTTAAGTGTTGTACGTGCATACATATGTTTGAAGTTACATTTTTCTCTAAGATTATATTTGTCCACTTTTGTTGAGAAGAGTTGTTGTATATTCTTGGGTAGCAGGTTGTACACTGAAAAAATAACTCATAAGATTTACTTGAAAAAGTTATCATGCAAATGATTTAAGCAAAATTTAATGCTGCAATATCAAGTAACACTCACTTGCCAGTATCAAGTAAATTCTACTTACCATATAACATAACAGTTGTGAAGATATTAAGTAACAGTTACTTAATTACATCCAAGTTTTATGTTATATTTATTTAAACAAATTAGGTAAAGTCTACTTGTTTTTCATCAACAGGAACATCATTTTATTCAAAACTTTAAGTTAATTTTATATACCGTATTTCCTTGAAAAGCCGCCGGGGCGTAAATAATTTTAAAACTTCTTCTCAGCCATGCGCTTACTAATGACAAGTAGTATAAAACGAGTGCGATGAGAGAAACGTAATACAAAATTATTCAGCGGCCGCAGCCAGGTGGTTGGGGACCACTGCTCTATAGTAAGCCACTGCACTTACCTTTATACAATGTTGTGTTCATGTCAGTAGTACGCATGCATTTCACTCCTTATCACATGAGATTGCACTGCATACTTAGTCAACAGCCATACATTTTACACTGACGGTTGTGATATAAACAACTTTAACATTCTTACTAAAATGCGCCAAACTCTGTGAACCCACACCAAACACATTTCTGGAGAACATCGACTCTGTAACACATTATAAACGCAAGATAAGAATTACCCACAATGCCACCTTGCAGTGCTCTTTGAAGTAATTCTAAAGGCCGGAGCAGAGCCAGTCGGCCAGAGCCTGTTGTGCTGTGCGCATGCGTCATCATCGTGCATGCGTTTCAAAACACTAGATTTTCAGAGTAAAGTTTATATAATATTTTTAGGTTTATGTACGTACAACTATTAAACATTTAAATAGTATGAGGAAACATAAGTAAGACATACTCTTCCCCCATAATACATGTATTACGTTAATAAAATGTTTAATTTTACTTAAGAAACTCTAGTTCTTACTGAATGTTAAAAATACTAGGTATAAATTATGACAGTTACTCTAATAGAGTGTACAGCACCAAAAAGTCACTTTTTTCAGTGTAGTTTACTTTGTGTATAATTTTAGCAGTATGCAAATCCACTATGTCTTGGAATTTCAGTATCTTTGATTCAATAAAGGGTTTGCATGTTGTCTATATCCAACATCATGTATTATTCTAACTGATCTTTTTTGTAATACTGTTAGTGAATGAAGTGTACTTTTGTAATTATTTCCCCATATTTCTACACAGTAACTCAAATATGGTAACACTAGTGAGCAGTAGAGAATATGAAGTGATTTTTTTTGGGCCCCGGTGACCCGCGTACGGGCGAGGGAAATCTAAGTCCACTTTGCTGGGTAGCCAAACAAGTCTTTGAGCTGCTCTTTGTCTGATCCCTCACCTAGGACCTATTTGTCTTGGGAGACCCTACCAGGGGCATGAAAGCCCACAGACAACATAGCTCCTAGGATCATTGGGACACGCAAACTCCTCTACCACGATAAGGTGGCAGCTCAGAGAGGAGTTTTACTGGAAAAAAAACATGTGGTAATGTTTGCAAAAACAAAAAGGAATTGTTTTACCCAATTTGACAGTAATGTACTTAGAATCCTGAGATAATGCAAAAAAATGCAAAAAAATGTATTCCAACATAATTCCTAAACAAAACGTGCAAAAGGTCTAAAAATGCCTGTGATATTGAATCCATGTGAGTTTTACTAGAAACAGTTGTTTTTCTATGATTTGCAAACACAAAAAATAGGTTTTGCTCAATATGACTGTATACTGTAACACTCAATATGACAGTTATTTAAACACAACTTCTAAACCACACATGAAAAATGGCTAATTATGCCTGAAATAATGCATCTTTGGGAGTTTTACTCGAAACATATGCTTTTTAAATCTTGCAAATGAAAAAGGACTTTTTTTACTCAATAGAACAATAATGTTGTTATCCTGAGATGATGCGAAAAAAGCAATAAAAATGTATTCAAACATAACTTCTAAACAACACATGCAAAATGGCTAATAATGCCTAGAGACCAAAACCAAACATAAAATCTGTCTAAAAAAAAGCCTGTAATAATGAATTTATGTGACTTTTATCAGAATCAGGTATTTTGGAAAGGTTCACAAATACAAAAATTAGGTTTTACTCATTATACCAGTATACGGTCACACTCAATATGACAGTTTTTGAAACATAACTCCAAAAATACACATGCAAAATGTCTAATAATGCCTGAAGAAATGTTTCTTTGTGAGTTTTAATGGAGAAAAAAACCATTTGGTAAGGTTTGCAAAAAACAGAAAGTAATTTCTTACTTAATTTGATAGGAATGTACTTATAATCCTGAGAGATTGGGAAACAGGCAATAAAAATGTATTTCAACATAATTCCTAATCCAAACTTGCAAAATGTCTAAAAATGCCTGTGATATTGAAATCATTGTAGAATCATTTTACAATGCTAAATATATCCTGTGGTGTACCTCAGGTATAAATACTTGGACCTAAATTATTCAATCTCCATATAAATGACATTTGTAAAGTAACAAGAGATTTAAAGTTAGTATTATTCGCGAATTTTTCAACACTGTTTTTTTTTTCAGGAGAGAACACACAGAAGATAATACAAATAATAAAAGAAGAAATTAACAAATAAAAAAAATTGTTTGACAAAAACAGACTATCATTGAATCCCAGTAAAACTAAAAGAATGCTATTTGGTAACAGTAGAAGAGAAAGTCAAACACAAATACAAAAAGACAGAATAGAAATTGAAAGAGTAAACAAAACCAAATTTCTACACTGTAAAAAAAAATTCTATAAAAAAAGGTGATCTAGTGGCAGCTACGGCTGCCAAACGAAAACCACAAAATTAAAGTAAAACACTGTAAACCAAATAATGATCAAAGACACTATATTTACAGAATTTTTCATTAAACGTTTTGCGGAAAAATATCATAATTTTACAGATTTTTACTAAATTATTAAGATCAGTTCTGCAGAAAAATACCTTTTTTCTAAAGAAGTTTTCCAAATTATTACGATCAACCAACTCTAATGAAGTGACAATGTTGGCCGTGCAACCGAAAAATACCATTATTTTCCAGATTTTTCTGGGTCTCAAACTCGAATTATTAAGATCAGGGGTCTCAAACTCAAATTACCGGGGGGCCACTGTATGTAGAAACTACATGAAAAGTGGATTCATCGTCTTTGGATGGCTATGCCAATTTTGCAACATATGGCCATTCTTTCCAAGAGACTTAGTGTGACCCTCGCGAAGGTTTATCGCGATGTTGACCAGTCAATTTTATCAGGGGGAGCCATGATAGCACTGCCCTATCACCCTCGACAACCGTTCATCGCGTTTACTCATTCACCAGATAAACTACGAGCTGACTGAAATGCAAGTTGCGCAAGGCTTTGTTGAATTAAAGACCTTACTGAAAGACATACTTGATCAACAGCCATACAGATCACACTGACGGTGGCTGTACAAACAAATTTAACACTGTTACAAAAATGCGCCACATTGTGACCCCATATCAAACAAGAATGACAAACATATTTTGGGAGATCATCTTCACCGTAACACAAAATAAACACATAAGAACAAATACCCATAATCCCATGCAGCGCTACTCTTCCGGGCTACACCCCCGCCACCACCCCACATCACCGCCACTCCCTCCGTGCGTTGGTTGAGGTGGGCGGGGTTTGGTGGTTGCGGGGGGTGTAGCCAGGAAGAGTAGTGCTGCATGGGATTATGGGTATTTGTTATTGTGTGTTTATTTTGTGTTACGGTGAAGATGTTCTCCCAAAATGTGTTTGTCATTCTTGTTTGATGTGGGTTCACAAATTGGTACATATTTGTAACAGTGTTAAATTTGTTTGTACGGCCACCATCAGTGTGATCTGTATGGCTGTTGATCTTGCTGTCACCAACTTGTGTCATTTTACAAATAAAAAATTTAAATTGTTAGTATGAGCATAGGCTTCACGGTGGCAGAGGGGTTAGTGCGTCTGCCTCACAATACGAAGGTCCCGATTAGTCCTGGGTTCAAATCCAGGCTCGGGATCTTTCTGTGTGGATCTTTCTGTGTGGAGTTTGCGTGGGTTCCCTCCGGGTACTCCGGCTTCCTCCCACTTCCAAAGACATGCACCTGGGGATAGGTTGATTGGCAACACTAAATTGGCCCTAGTGTGTGAATGTGAGTGAGAATGTTGTCTGTCTATCTGTGTTGGCCCTGCGATGAGGTGGCGACTTGTCCAGGGTGTACTCCGCCTTCCGCCCGATTGTAGCTGAGATAGGCGCCAGCGCCCCCCGCGCCCCCGAAGGGGAATAAGCGGTAGGAAATGGATGGATAGTATGAGAATAAACCTTTATATAACAGGCTAGAAATATATTTCAACTTGAATATAAAAAATACACATAAATATTACAAAATTAAAATTTTCCTTAAAATTACATATAAAACATATCGATTTTTAGTATCGACATATACTTTTATATAATAAGCTACATATTAAATGAAAGTTATTTCCTGTAATTTTACATGAATTTGAAAGTAATTTGAGAAAACAGAAGATGATATGTATCATTAATATGGTATTTTTTTGTTTAAAAAAAAAATAGAAATATACATATTTTTTCATTACTGGCATATTACTTAAAATAACAGGCGGTTTGTTTATTTACAGATAATGTCTTCAATTCTACAGTTTTATAACCTATTTTAAAAAAAAGTAGAAAAATTACAGTCGACATTTAGAGTAAATTTACCATAAAAATAGGATTTTTTTTAATTACAGTGTAGGTAGGATGATTGATGGAAATTTGAACTGGAAATTTCATGTAAAAAATATACAATATCAAGTTGCAAGAAACACGTCAATAATGAATAAAGCTAAATATGTTCTAGACAAAAAATCACTTCATATTCTCTACTGCTCACTAGTGTTACCATATTTGAGTTACTGTGTAGAAATATGGGGAAATAATTCCAAAAGTACACTTCATTCACTAACAGTTTTACAAAAAGATCAGTTATAATAATACACAATGTTGGATACAGAGAACATACAAACCCTTTATTTATTGAATCAAAGATAGTGAAATTTCATGACATAGTGGATTTGCATACCGCTAAAATTATACACAAAGCAAACTACAACCTGCTACCGAAGAATATACAACAACATTTCTCAACATAAGAGGAGAAATATAATCTTGGAGAAAAATGTAACTTAAAACATTTGTACGCACGTGCAACACTTAAGACCTTCAGTACATCTATGTGGAATCAAACTACGGAATGGATTAAGCAAAGCAATCATACAATGTTTCAAGAATCAAGAAATCAAGAAACTCTTCAAACTTAAAGTGTTGACAATGTACAAAAAAGAAGAATCATGATAAACATTCTGAATTTATTCACCCATTCATATTCTTTCATTCTCAAAATAATCTTACTTATCTCATCATATGGAATAAAACTCCAACAATTATTTATTTATTTATTTTCATTTAATTACTTATGGAGTATATTGTGAAAACATTGAGAACAGGAAGTGAACAAAATTTTTAGCAACTGTTATGTAAAAGAAAAGGGGTAGGATTAAATAAGCTCTGCTTCTTCCTACTCCTTTTCGAACATGTTGAAAAGAGAAACTGAAAATTTTTATGCATCATGTTGTATGCTTGCATGTTCGAAATAAACTCATACTCATACTCATACTCTTTTCAAGTAACTTTTATTAGAAACAGTTGTTTTTCTATGTTTTGCAAATACAAAAATTAGGTTTTACTCAATATGACTGGGAGCTATGTTGTCTGGGGGCTTTCATTCCCCCTCATAGGGTCTCCCAAGATCAGATAAAGAGCAGCTCGAAGAATTCTATGGATGTACAGCAAAGTAGACTTAGATTTCCCTCACCCAGACGCGGGTCACCGGGGCCCTGCTCTGGAACCAGGCCCGGTGTTGGGGCACGATGGCAAGCGCCTGGTGGCAGGGCCTGTCCCCATGGGGCCCGGCCGGGCACAGCCTGAGGAGTCAATGTGGGTCATCCCTCCAATGGGATCACCACTCATAGTAGGGGCCATAGAGGTCGGGTGCATTGTGAGCTAGGCGGCAGCCGAAGGCAGGGCAGTTGGTGGTCTGATCATCCGCTACATAAGGAAAACATTTTTATTCATTTTTTCGCATTATCTCAGGATATTAAGAACATCATTGTCATATTGAGTAAAAAAACTACTTTTTGCATTTGCAAGATTTAAAAAGCATATGTTTCAAGTAAAACTCCCAAAAATGCATTATTTCAGGCATTATTAGCCATTTTTCATGTGTGGTTTAGAAGTTATGTTTAAATAACCTTCATATTGAGTGTTACAGTTTACAGTCAAATTGGGTAAAACCTATTTTTTTGTATTTGCAAACCATAGAAAAACAACTGTTTCTGGTCAAACTCACATGGTTTCAATATCACAGGCATTTTTAGACATTTTGCACGTTTGGATTAGGAATTATGTTGGAATACATTTTGTATATTACTGTCAAATTGGGCCCAAAAAATTATTGGCATTTTTGCAAACCTTACCAAATTTTTTTTTCCAGGAAAACACATTTTACATGTGTGTTTTTGGAGTTATGTTTCAAAAACTGTCATATTGAGTGTGACCGTATACTGTCATAGTGAGTAAAACTTTTTTTTTGTATTTGTTAACCTTTCTAAAATACCTGATTCTGATGAAACTCACATACATTCATCATTACAGGCTTTTTTAAACAGATTTATGTTTGGTTTTGGAGTTATTTTTAATAACCTTTTATATCTATTATGACAGTTATACTGTTATATTGAATGAAAAAAAATAATTTGTGTCTTTGCAAACCCTACAAAATATAATTTTTCAAGTAAAACTAACAAAGATAAATATCTTTAGGCATTATTAGCCATTTTTCATGTGTGGTTTAGAAGTTATGTTTAAATAACCTTCATATTGAGTGTTACAGTATACAGTCATATTGGGTAAAACCTATTGTTTGTATTTGCAAACCATAGAAAAACAACTGTTTCTAGTCAAATTCACATGGATTCAATGTAACAGGCATTTTTAGACATTCTGCACGTTTGGATTAGGAATAATGTTGAAATATATTTGCATTGCTTTTTTCGCAATATCTCAGGATTGTAAATTCATTCCTGTAAAATTGAGTAAAAAAATACTTTTTGTTTTTGCAAACCTTACCAATTTTTTTTTTTTCCAGTAAAACTCCTCTCTGAGCTGCCACCTTATTGTGGTAGAGGAGTTTGCATGTCTTAATTATCCTAGGAGCTATGTTGTTTGGGGGCTTTCATGCCTCTTTTAGGGTCTCCCAAGACATACAAGTCCTAGGTGAGGGATCAGACAAAGAGCAGCTCGAATAATTTTTTTGATGTACAGCAAAGTAGACTTATATATTCCTCGCCCAGACGCCGGTCACCGGGGCTCTGCTCTGGAGCCAGGCCCGGAGTTGGGGCACGATGGCGAGCGCCTCTCCCCATTTGGCCCGGACGGGCACAGCCTTAAGAGTCAATGTGGGTCATCCCTCCAATGGGCTCACCACTCATAGGAGGGGCCATAGAGGTCGGGTGCATTGTGAGCTGGGCGGCAGCCGAAGGCACGGCACTTGACGGTCTGATCCTCCGCTACATAAGCTAGCTCTTGGGACTGGGGAACGTCCCCTCACTGAGAGGGAAGGAGCTTGAGCTGGTGCGTGAGGTAGAGAATTTCCGGCTGGACTTATTCGGACTCACCTCGACGCACAGCAAGGGCTCTGGAACCAGTTCTCTCGAGAGGGACTGGACTCTCTTCCACACTGGCGTTGCATGCAGTGAGAGGTGACGAGCTTGGATGGCAATTCGTGTAGCCCCCCGGCTCAAAGCCTGTACGTTGGAGTTCAACCCAGTAGACAAGAGGGTAGCCTCCCTCCGCCTTCAGCTGGGGGGACGGGTCCTGACTGTTGTTTGTGCTAACGCACCAAACAGCACTTCAGAGTACCCACCATTTTTGGATACACTCGAGAAAGTACTGGAAAGTGCTCCCCCGGGTGATTTTCTTGTCCTACTGGGGGACTTCAACGCTCATGTTAGCAACGACAGGGAAACATGGAGAGGCGTGATTGGGAAGAAGGGCCACCCGGATCCGAACTCGACAGGTGTTTTGTTATGGACTTCTGTGCCTGTCACAGATTGTCAATAACAAACACCATTTTCAAACATAAAGTTGTCAATATGTGCATTTGGCACCAGGACACCCTAGGCCGCAACTCCATGATCAACTTTGTAGTTGTGTCATCGGATTTGTGGAATCAACTTTTGGACACTCGGGTGAAGAGAGGGGCACCTGGTGGTGAGTTGGCTGCGATGGTGGGGGAGGATGCCGGACAGACCTGGCAGGCCCAAACGCATATGGCCCCTCCTATGAGGGGTGATCCCATTGGAGGGATGACCCACATTGACTCTTCAGGCTGTGCCCGGCCGGGCCCCATTGGGACAGGCGCTCGCCATCATACTCCAAGTCCAGGCCTTGTTCAAGGGCAGGGCCCCGGTGACCCGCGTACGGGCGAGGGAAATCTAAGTCCACTTTGCTGTATAGCCAAACAAGTCTTCGAGCTGCTCTTTGTCTGATCCCTCACCTAGGACCCATTTGTCTTGGGAGACCCTGCCAGGGGCATGAAAGCCCACAGACAACATAGCTTCTAGGATCATTGGGACACGCAAACTCCTCTACCACGATAAGCTGGCAGCTCAGAGAGGAGTTTTACTGGAAAAAAAACATTTGGTAAGGTTTGCAAAAACGAAAGGTAATTTTTTACTCAATTTTACAGGAATGAACTTACAATCCTGAGATATTGCAAAAAAAGCAATACCAATGTATTTTAACAAAATTCCTAATCCAAACGTGCAAATGCCTGTGATATTGAATCCATGTGAATTTGACTAGAAACAGTTGTTTTTCTATGGTTTGCAAATACAAAAAATAGGTTTTACCCAAAATGACTGTACACTGTAACACTCAATATGACAGTTATTTAAACATAACTTCTAAACCACTCATGAACAATGGCTAATAATACCTACAGATATTTATCTTTGTTAGTTGTACTAGAAAAAATATATTTTGTAAGGTTTGCAAAGACACAAGTTAGTTTTTTTTAAACATAACTGCAAAACCAAACATCAAATCGGTTAAATAAAGCCTGTAGTATTGAATTTTTGTGAGTTTGACCAAAATCAGGTATTTTGGAAAGGTTCACAATTACAAAAATGAGGTTTTATTCACTATGACAGTATACGGTCACACTCAATATGACAGTCTTTAAACTATAACTCCAAAAAAACACATGCAAAATGTCTAATAATGACTGAAGAAATGTATATTTGTGAGTTTTACTGGAAAAAAATCTTTAGTAAGTTTTGAAAAAACAAAAAAAAACGTTTTACCCAATTTGACAGTTATGTACTTAGAATCCTGAGATAATGCGAAAAAAGCAATAAAAATGTATCCCAACATAATTCGTAATCCAAACGTGCAAAATTTCTAAAAATGCCTGTGATATTGAATCTATGTGAGTTTTACAAGAAACAGTTGTTTTTCAATGGTTTGCAAATATAACAACAAGGTTTTACCCACTTTGACTGTATACTGTAACACTAAATATGACAGTTATTTAAACATAACTTCTAAACCACACATGAAAAATGGCTACTAATTTCTAGAAATATTTATCTATGTTAGTTGTACTAGAACAACTATATTTTGTAAGGTTTGTAAAGCCAAAAATTTGTTTTTTTATAAAATATAGCAGTATAACTCTCATACTAAATATGAAAGGTTTATAAACATAACTCCAAATTACACATGCAAAATGTCTAATAATGCCTGAAGAAATGTATATTTGTGAGTTTTACTGGAAAAAAAAATTTGGTAAAGTTTGCAAAAACAAAAAGTATTTTTTTACCTAATTTACAGTAAGGTACTTGGAATCCTAAAATAATGCGAAAAAAGCATTAAAAATGTATCCCAACATAATTCCTAATTCAAATGTGCAAAATGTCTAAAAATGCCTGTGATATTGAAACCATGTGAGTTTTACTAGAAACAGTTATTTTTCAATGGTTTGCAAATACAAAAAATAGGTTTTACCCAGTTTGACTGTATACTGTAACACTAAATATGACAGTAATTTAAACATAACTTCTAAACCACACATGAAAAATGGCTAATAATGCCTGAAATAATGCATTTTTGGGAGTTTTACACGAAATATATGCTTTTTAAATCTTGCTAATAAAAAAAGTAGTATTTTTTACTCAATATGACACTAATGTTCTTACAATCATGAGATAATGCGAGAAAAGCAAAAAAAATGTATTCAAACATAACTTCTAAACTACACATGAAAAATGGCTAATAATTTTTAGAAATATTTATCTTTGTTAGTTACACTAGAACAGATATATTTTGTAAGGTTTGTAAAGCCACAAATTAGTTTTTTTATATAACTGTCATACTAAAATGAAAGGTTTATAAACATAACTCCAAAAATACACATGCAAAATGTCTAATAATGCCTGAGGAAATGTATAATTGTGAGTTTTCTTGGAAAAAAACATTTAGTATATTTTGAAAAAAACAAAAAGTAATTTTTTACCGGATTTGACAGTAATGTACTTAGAATCCTGAGACAATGCGAAAAAAAGCAATAAAAATGTATCACAACATAATTCCTAATCCAAACGTGCAAAATGTCTAAAAAGGCCTGTGATATTGAATCCATGTGAGTTTTACTAGAAACAGTTATTTTTCAATGGTTTGCAAATACAAAAAATAGGTTTTACCCAATTTGACTGTATACTGTAACACTAAATCTGACAGTTATTTAAACATAACTTCTAAACCATACATGAAAAATGGCTAATAATGCCTGAAATAATGCATCTTTGGGAGTTTTACACGAAACAAATGCTTTTTAAATTTTGCAAAGGCAAAAAGTAGTTTTTTTTACTCAATATGACAATAATGTTGTTAGAATCCTGAGATAATGTGAAAAAAGCAATAAAAATGTATTCAAACATAACTTCTAAACTACACATGAAAAATGGCTAATAATTTCTAGAAATATTTATCTTTGTTAGTTGTACTAAAACAAATATATTTTGTAAGGTTTGTAACGCCACAAGTTACTTTTGTATTTAATATAACAGTATACTGTCATCATAAATATAAAAGGTTTATAAACATAACTCCAGAAATTCACATGCAAAATGTTTAATAATGACTGAGGAAATGTATATTTGTGAGTTTTGCTGTTAAAAAAACAGTAAGTAAGTTTTGAAAAAAAAAAAAGTAATGTTTTACCCAATTTGACAGTAATGTACTTGGAATCCTAAAATAATGCAAAAAAAGCAATAAAAATGTATCCCAACATAATTCCTAATCCAGACGTGCAAAATGTCTCAAAATGCCTGTGATATTGAATCCATGTGAGTTTTACTAGATTCAGTTGTTTTTCTATGATTTGCAAATACAAAAATGAGGTTTTACTGAATATGACTGTATACTGTAACACTCAATATGACAGTTATTTAAACATAACTCCTACAGTACACATGAAAAATGGCTAATAATGCCTGAAATAATGCATCTTTGGGAGTTTTACTCGAAACATATGCTTTTTTAAATTTTCAATGGTTTGCAAATACAACAAATAGGTTTTACCCAATTTGACTGTATACTGTAACACTAAAAATGACAGTTATTTAAACATAACTTCCAAACCACACATGAAAAATGGCTAATAAAGCCTGAAATAATGCATTTTTGGGAGTTTTACACGAAACATATGCTTTTTAAATCTTGCTAATGCAAAAAGTAGTTTTTTGCATGTTTGGATTAGGGGAATTATGTTGAACTACATTTGTCATGCTTTTTTTGCAATATCTCAGGATTGTAAGTACATTCCTGTCAAATTGAGTAAAAAATACTTTTCGTTTTTGAAAACCTTACCAAATGTTTTTTTTTTCAGTAAAACTTACAAAGATACATTTCTTCAGGCTTTATTAGACATTGTGCATATGTAGCTTTGGAATTATTTTACAAAAACTGTCGTATTGAGTGTGACCGTATACACTTGTAGTGAGTAAAACCTAATTTTAGTATTTGTCAACCTTTCCAAAATACCTGATTCTGGTCAAATTCACATGCATTCAATATTACAGGCTTTTTAAGACAGATTTTATGTTTGGTGTTGGAATTATGTTTATATACCTTTGATATTTAGAATGACAATTATACTGTTATATTGAATAAAAAAAGACTAACTTGTGTCTTTGCAAACCTTGCAAAAGATAATTTTTCAAGTACAACTAACAAAGATAAATATCTCTTGGCATTTTTAGCCATTTTGCCTTTGTAGTTAAGAAGTTATGTTTGAATACATTTGTATTGCTTTTTTCGCATTATCTCAGGATTCTAAGAATATTATTGTCATATTGAGTAAAAAACTACTTTTTGCATTTGCAAGATTTAAAAAAGCATATGTTTCGTGTGAAACCCTCAAAGATGCATTACTTTAGGCATTATTAGCCATTTTGCACGTGTGGTTTAGAAGTTATGTTTAAATTACTGTCATATTAAGTGTTACAGTATAAAGTCATATTGAGTAAAACCTCATTTTTGTATTTGCAAACCATAGAAAAACAACTGTTTCTAGTAAGACTCACACAGATTCAATATCAAAGGCATTTTTAGACATTTTGCAAGTTTGGATTAGGAATTATGTTTGAATACATTTTGTATTTATTTTTCGAATTTTCTCAGGATTCTAAGAACATTATTGTCATATTGAGTAAAAAACTACTTTTTGCATTTGCAAGATTTAAAAAAGCATATGCTTCGAGTGAAACCCCCAAAGATGCATTATTTTGCTGCGAACCGATCCAGTGAGAGCTGAAGATCCCAGCCAGATGAAGCCATCAGGACAACATCATCTGCAAAAAGCAGAGACCTAATCCTGCGGCCACCAAACCGGAACCCCTCAACGCCTTGACTGCGCCTAGAAATTTTGTCCATAAAAGTTATGAACAGTCGTTGACAAAGGACAGCCAACCCTCACTGGAAATGTGTTCGACTTACTGCCGGCAATGCAGTAATCAATCAATCAATTATTATTTATGTAGCCCTAAATCACTAGTGTCTCGAAGGGCTGCACAAACCACAACACAAACCACTACGAACATCCTCGGTAGGGCCCACATAAGGGCAAGGAAAACTCAACTCACATCCAGTGGGACGTCGGTGACAATGATGACTATAAGAACCTTGGAGAGGACCACATATGTGTGGGCAACCCCCGCCCCCTCTAGGGGACCGAAGTTATTTAATCATAACTTCTAAACCACTCATGAACAATGGCTAATATGGCCTAAATTAATGCATCTTTGGGGGTTTCGCTCGAAACATATACTTTTTTAAATATTGCAAATGCAAAAAGTAGTTTTTTTATTAAAAATGACAATAATGTTCTTAGAATCCTGAGATAATGTAAAAAAAAGCAATACAAATGTATTCAAACATAATTCCTCATCCAAACTTGCAAAATGTCTAAAAATGCCTGTGATATTGAATCTGTGTAAGTTTTACTGGAAACGGTATTTTGTCTATGGTTTATAAATACAAAAATTAGGTTTTACTCACTATGACTGTATAGGGTCACACTTACAGTGTGCAGTCATATTGAGTAAAACCTATTTTTTGGTTTTGCAAACCATAGAAAAACATTTGTTTCTAGTAAAACTCACATGGATTCACTATACAGGCATTTTTTGATATTTTGCATGTTTGGATGAGGAATTATGTTTGAATAAATTTTTATTGCTTTTTTCGCATTATCTCAGGATTCTAAGAACATTATTTTCATATTGAGTAAAAAACTACTTTTTGCATTTGCAAGATTAAAAAAAGCATACGTTTCGAGTAAAACCCCCAAAGATGCATTATTTTAGGCATTATTAGCCATTTTTCATGTGTGGTTTGGACGTTATGTTTAAACAACTGTAATATTGAGTCTTACAGTATACAGTCATATTGAGTAAAACCTAATTTTTGTATTTGCAAACCAAAGAAAAACAACTGTTTCTCCTAAAACTCACATGGCTTTAATATCACAGGGCATTTTTAGACATTTTGCATGTTTGGATTTAGGGTAATTATGTTGAAATACATTTTAATTGCTTTTTTGCAATTTCTCAGGATTGTTAGTACATTCCTGTCAAATTGAGTAAACAATTACTTCTTATTTTTGCAAACCACACCAATTGCTTTTTTTTTTTATTAAAACTCACAAAGATGTATTTCTTCAGGCATTATTAGACATTGTGCATGTGTATTTTTGGCGTTATTCTTTAAAAACTGTCATATTGAGTGTGACCCTATACAGTCATAGTGAGTAACACCTAAGAACATTATTGTCATATTGAGTAAAATACTACTTTTTGCATTTGCAAGATTTAAAAAAGGAAATGCTTCGAGTGAAACCCCCAAAGATGCAACATTTCAGTCATTTTTAGCAATTTTTCATGCATGGTTTAGAAGTTATGTTTGAAAAACTGTGATATTGAATGTTACGGTATACACTCATATTGAGTAAAACCTAATTTTTGTATTTGCAAACCATAGAAAAACAACTGTTTCCAGTTAATCTTACACAGATTTTAATATCACAGGCATTTTTAGACATTTTGCAAGTTTGGATTAGGAATTATGTTTAAATACATTTTTATTGCTTTTTTCGCATTATCTCAGGATTCTAAATACATTATTGTCATTTTAAGTAAAAAACTAGTTTTTGCATTTGCAACATTTAAAAAAGCATATGTTTCGAGTAAAACCCCCAAAGATGCAATATTATAGGCATTAGCCATTTTTCATGTGTGGTTTAGAAGTTATGTTTAAATAACTGTCATATTGAGTGTTACAGTATACAGTCAAATTGAGTAAAACCTAATTTTTGTATTTGCAAACCATATAAAAACAACTGTTTCTCGTAAAACTCACATGGATTCAATATCACAAGGCATTTTTAGACATTTTGCATGTTTCGAGTAGGGGAATTATTTTGAAATACATTTTTATTACTTGTTTGCAATATCTCAGGATTGTTAGTACATTTCTGTCAAATTGAGTAAAAACATTTTTTTCTGTTTTTGCAAGCCTTACCAATTTTTTTTTTCCTGTAACACTCACAAAGTTACATTTCTTCAGGCATTATTAGACATTTTGCATGTGTATATTCGGAGTTATGTTTCAAAAACTTTCATATTGAGTGTGACCGTATACAGTCGTAAAGAGTAAAACCTAATTTTTCTATTTTTGAACCTTTCCAAAATACCTGATTTCGGTCAAATTCATACGAATTCAATATTCCAGGCTTTTTTTTTGAGAGATTTTATGTTTTGTTTTGGAGTCACGTTCAAAACCTCTGATATTAAGTATGACAATTATACTGTTATATTGAATAAAAAAAACTAACTTGTGTCTTTGGAAACCTTACAAAAGATCATGTCTTCTAGTACAACTAACAAAGATATATATCTCTAGGCATTAATAGCCATTTTCATGTGTTGTTTAGAAGTTATGTTTGAATACATTTTACTGATTTTTCGCATTATCTCAGGATTCTAAGAACATTATTGTCATGTTGAGTAAAAAACAACTTTTTGCATTTGCAAGATTTAAAAAAGCATATGGTTCGAGTAAAACCCCCAAAGATGCATTATTTAAGGCATTGTTAGCCATTTTTAATGTGTGGTTTAAAAGTTATGTAACAGTCGACAGTCATGTTAAGTAAAACCTAATAATTGTAATTGAAAAACCATTGAAAAACAACTGTTTCTAGTAGAACTCACATGGATTCAATATCACAGGCATTTTTAGCCATTTTGCATGTTTGGATTAGGGTAATTATGTTGAAATACATTTTTATTGCTTTTTCGCAATATCTCAGGATTGTTAGTACATTCCTAACAAATTAGGGAAAAAAAATATTTTTGTTATTGTAAACCTCACTAAAAGTTTTTTTCCAGTAAAACTCACCAAAATACATTTCTTCAGGCATTATTAGACATTTTGCATGTGTATTTTTGGAGTTGTTTCAAAAACTCTCATATTGAGTATGACCAATGTGAAGCCAGTAAAACCAAATTTTTGTATTTATGAATATTTATAAAAAATACCTAATTCTGGTCAAATTCACATTAATTCAATATTACAGGCTTTTTTTTAGACGGATTTCATGTTTGGTTTTGGAGTTATGTTCATAAACTTTTCATATTTAGTATGATAGTTATACTGAATACTATTAAATAAAAAAAAGAATAACTTGTGTCTTTGTAAACCTTACAGAAGTTAATTTTCTAGTACAACCATAAAAGATACATATCTCTAGGCATTATTAGTCATTTTGCATGTGTTTTAGTACTTTTTATGCATTATCTCATAAGAACATAATTGTAATATTGAGTAAAAACCTACTTTTTGTTTTTGCAAACCTTACCAAATGTTTTTTTTCCCAGTTAAACTCACAATGATACATTTCTTTAGACATTATTAGACAGTTTGCATGTGTATTTTTGGAGTTATGTTTTTAAAAACTGTCTTGTTGAGTGTGACCAATATGAGGCCAGTAAAACCAAATGTTTGTATTTGTGAACTTTTCCAAATTACCTGATTCTGGTAAAACTCACATAAATTCAATATTACAGGCTTTTTTACACAGATTTCATGTTTGGTTTTGGAGTTATATTTATAAATCTTTCATATTCCATCCATCCATCTTCTTCTGCTTATCCGAGGTCGGTTCGCAGGGGCAGCAGCCTAAGCAGGAAAGCCCAGACTTCCCTCTCCCCAGCCACTTCGTCTATCTCCTCCCGGGGGATCCCGCGGCGTTCCCAGGCCAGCCGGGAGACATAGTCTTCCCAATGTATCCTCGGTCTTACCTGTGGCCTCCTACCGGTTGGACATGTCTTAAACACCTCCCTAGGGAGGCGTTAGGATGGCATCCTGACCAGATGCCCGAACCACCTCATCTGGCTCCTCTCGATGTGGAAGAGCAGTGGCTTTACTTTGAGTTCCTCCTGGATGACAGAGCTTCTCACCCTATCTCTAAGGGAGAGCTCCGCCACACGGCAGAGGAAACTCATTTCGGCCGCTTGTACTCGTGATCTTATCCTTTCAGTCTAGACCCAAAGCTCATGACCATAGGTGAGGATGCGAACGTAGATCGACCGGTAAATTGAGAGCTTTGCCTTCCGGCTCAGCTCCTTCTTCACCATAACGGATCGGTACAACGTCCGCCTTACTGAAGACCGATCCGATCCGCCTGTTGATCTCACGATCCACTCTTCCCCCACTTGTGAACAAGACTCCTAGGTACTTGAACTCCTCCACTTGGGGCAGGGTCTCCTGGCACTCCACCCATTTCCGGGAGAGAACCAATGACTCGGACTTGGAGGTGCTGATTCTCATTCCGGTCACTTCACACTCGGCTGCGAACCGATCCAGTGAGAGCTGAAGATCCCGGCCGGATGAAACCATTAGGACCACATCATCTGCAAAAAGCAGAGACATAATCCCGCGGCCACCAAACCAGAACCCCTCAACGCCTTGACTGCACCTACAAATTCTGTCCGTAAAAGTTATGAACAGAATGAGTGACAAAAGGCATCCTTGGCGGAGTCCAACCCTCACTGGAAACGTGTCCGACTTACTGCCGTCAATGCGGACCAACTTCTGGAGGGACACGGTCGAATGCCTTCTCCAAGTCCACAAAGCACATGAAGACTGGTTGGGCAAACTCCCATGCACCTTCAAGAACCCTGCCGAGAGTATAGAGATTGTCCACAGTTCCACGACCAGGACGAAAACCACACTGTTCCTTCTGAATCCGAAGTTCGACTATCCGGCGTAGCCTCCTCTCCAGTACACCAGAATAAACCTTACCGGGAAGGCTGAGGAGTGGGATCCCACGATAGTTGGAACACACCTTCTTAAAGAGAGGAACCACCACCCCGGTCTTCCAATCCAGAGGTACCGTCCCCGATGTCAATGCGATGCTATAGAGTCTTGTCAACCAACACAGCCCCACAGCATCCAGCATCTCATCCAACCCTGGGGCCTTGCCACAGAGGAGCTTTTTAACTACCTCAGCAACCTCAGCCCCAGAAATAGGAGAGCCTACCACAGAGTCCCCAGGCACTGCTTCCTCATAGGAAGACGTGTTGGTGGGATTGAGGAGGTCTTCGAAGTATTCCTTCCAACTATCCACAACATCCGCAGTTGAGGTCAGCAGACACCATCCGCACCATACACGGTGTTGACAGTGTACTGCTTCCCCTTTGTGAGGCGGCGGATGGTGGTCCAGAATCGCTTCGAAGCCGTCCTGAAGTCGTTTTCCATGGCTTCCCGGAACTCCTACCATGTCCGAGTTTTTGTCTCCGCAACTGCTGAAGCCGCACACCGTTTGGCCTGTCGATACCTGTCCGCGGCCTCCGGAGTCCTATGAGCCAAAAGAACCCGATGGGATTTTTTCTGCAGCTTGACGGCATCCCTCACCGCCGGTGTCCACAAACGGGTTGACGGTTTACCGCCACGACAGGCACCAACTACCTTGTGGCCACAGCTCCAATCAGCTGCCTCGACAATAGAGGTGCGGAACATTTTCCACTCGGACTCGATGTCCCGCACCTCCCTCGTGACATGTTCATAGTTCTTCTGGAGGTGGGAATTGAAACTCTCTCCGACAGGAGACTCTCCCAGACGTTCCCAGCAGACCCTCACAATGCGTTTGGGCCAGCCAGGTCTGTCCAGCATCTTCCCCCACCATCGCAGCCAACTCACCACCAGGTGGTGATCGGTAGAAAGCTCCGCCCTTCTTTTCATCTGAGTGTCCAAAACATGAGGCCGCAAATCCAATGACACAACTACAAAGTCGATAATGGATCTGCGGCCCAGGATGTCCTGGTGCCAAGTGCACATATGGACACCCTTATGTTTGAACATGGTGTTTGTTATGGATAATCTGTGACGAGCACAAAAGTCCAATAACAAAACACCACTCGGGTTCAGATGCGGGCGGCCATACTTCACAATCACGCCTCTCAAGGTTTCACTGTCATTGCTAACATGAGCGTTGAAATCCCCTAGTAGGACAAGGAAATCACCCGGGGGAGCACTCGAGTGTACCCAAAAAGGGTGGGTACTCTGAACTGCTGTTTGGTGCGTAAGTACAAACAACAGTCAGGACCCGTCCCACCACCCGAAGAAGGAGGTAGGCTACCCTTTCGTCCACTGGGTTGAACTCCAACGTGCAGGGTTTGAGTCGGGGGGAGACAAGAATTGCCACATCAGTCCGTTGACTCTCACTGCCATCAACGCCAGAGTAGTTGAAAGTCCAGCCCCTCTTGAGAAAAGTGGTTCCAGAGCCCTTGCTGTGGGTCAAAGTGAGTCCGACTATATCCAGCCAGAACTTCTCCACTTCGCGCACTAGCTCAGGCTCCTTCCCCCCCAGTGAAGTGACAATCCACGTCCCAACAGCTAGCTTCTGTAGCCGAGGATCGGACCGCCAAGTGCCAGGAGGGGGGCGGTGATGTCCTTGAGGTGGGGCAGGACCAAGCGCTCAAAGGACGACTTCATGACCACAGACGTCAGCGCCACCGGCCTGTAGTCATTAAGTCCTTGGGGACAAAGACGATGGTAGAGGTTTTGAAACAGGACGGCACGCGGCATAGCTCCAGAGAGGTGTTAAAAATGTCAGTGAAGACAGGAGCCAGCTGGGGGAGACATCATAAGGCCCGGGGGCCTTCCGCGTTTTCAGCTTCAAGAACTGCCGGCGTACATCCTCCTCTCGGATGGAGAGGGCCTTTTGTGAGGTCCTGTGATGTTCTTGGAGTCCTTAATGAACTTGGAGTCCTTTAAATCCTTCAATGTATTGCTGGAGTTGGTGGTGGGGGGAGTAGAGCTTTGATGAGCTGAAGGCCGTTCGTGACGACAGTAATGTGTGTTGAGATCCTGAGCGGGACTTCGGTCCTGCAGGGCCTGGGGGGCTTTGGGTTTATAGTTAGTAAGGAGTCTATGTCCATACTAACAATCTAACAGTTTTATATGTAATTTTTAGGAACATCTTATTTTTTTTTATATTTATGTGTATTTTTATATTCAAGTAGAAATTTTTTTGTAGCCTGTTATATAAATGTTTATGCTCATACTAACAATTTAACATTTTTCTCTGTGATATGACACGCGTTGGTGACTGCAACACATACTTGATCAACAGCCAACAGCCATACAAGTCACACTGACGGTGGCTGTACAAACAACTTGAACACTGTTACAAATATGCGCCATATTGTGAACCCACATCAAACAAGAATGACAAACACATTTCGGGAGAACATTTTCACTGTGATAAAACATAAACACAAAAGAACAAATACCCAGAATGCCATGCAGTGCTACTCTTCCGGGGTACACCCCCGCAACCACCAAACCCCGCCCACCTCAACTGACGCACGGAGGGGAGTGGTGATGTGGGGTGGTGGCGGGAGTGTAGCCCGGAAACGTAGCACTGCAAGGCATTCTGGGTATTTGTTCTTTTGTGTTTATTTTGTGTTACGGTGAAGATGTTCTCCCGAAATGTGTTTGTCATTTTTGTTTGATGTGGGTTCACAATGTGACGCATATTTGTGTTAAATTTGTTTGTACAGCCACCGTCAATGTGATTTGTATGGCTGTTGATCAAGTAGGTCTTGCAGTCACTATTGTATGTTCAATGAAGCCTTACACATCATGCCTCTCATTCGGCGTGCTCATTAATTGGTGAATGAGCAATCGCGGCGAAAGGTCACCGAGGACGATGAAGGAAGTGCTGTCACAGCACCCTGTAAAAGTACTTGTCCAGACAAAACCGGGACAATCCTTCGCGAGGGTCACGTGAAATCTCTCGTGAAAATCGGGAGAATTGGGAAGTTTGTTGCAAGGTCGGGATAGCTATTCAAAGAAGGTGAATCCACTTTTCACGTAATTTCGGCATCCTGTAGCCCCCAGGTAAAATGAGTTTAAAACCCCTTATCTTATCAATTCAGAAAAAATCTGTAAAATGATGGTATTTTTTGGTGGAACTGCCAGCATCGTCACTTTATTAAAGGTGGTTGATCTTAATAATTTAGTAAACATCTGTAAAACTACGATATTTTTCCGCAAAACATTTCATGAAAATTTCTGTAAATATAAGGTTTTTGAACATTATTTGGTTTACAGTGTTTTACTTTAATTTTATGGTTTTCGTTTGGCAGCCATAGCTGCCAGTAGATGACCGTTTTTTTACAGAATTTTTTTGTTACAGTGTGTTCCAATTGCCTTCCAGTCTGTCATCTCCAAACATGCACGCAGCTCATCCACAGCTTCAGCAGTGAAACATTTAATGGTCCTCGTAACAGTTTTAGCCAGTTTCCGTCTATGCCTGTATGAAGGGATTAAGTGCACCATCAAGTGATCTGATAGTCCAAGGGAAGCACGTGGGACTGCATGATATGCCTTGCTTACTGTGGTGTAACAGTGATCCAAAATGTTCTCCTCTCTGGTCGGGCATTTAATAAACTGCCTATACTTGGGTAATTCCTGGCTCAGATTTCCCTTGTTGAAGTCACCAAGCACGATAACGATAGAGTCCAGAAAAGACCGTTCCACGTGAAAGATCTGGTCTGCAAGCGTGCGCTGAGCGTCACACACGTCCGCGCTGGGCGGTATGTAGGCAGCCACCAGAATGAATGAAACAATCTCACGCGGTGAGTAAAAGGGCTTACAGTGAATGAAAATATATTCCAGAGCAGGGGAGCAGTGTTGGGATATCGCCGTCACGTCTGTACACCAGTTGCTGTTGATAAAGAAGCAGACTCCACCCCCTCTTTTTTTGCCGCAGAGCCGCGCATCTCGGTCCGCGCGGAGAAGATGAAAGCCCTCCAGTTGAACCGCGCTGTCCGGGACGCTCGCGCTCAGCCATGTCTCCGTGAAGCATAAAGCAAAGAGAGGAGGAAAAGTCCTTGTTTCTTCTCCTCAGCAACGCTAGCTCATCCATCTTGTTGTCAAGTGAGCGGACGTTGGAGAGAAAGATGCCGGGAAAGGGCGTGCGTAATCCTCGTCTGCGGAGACGGACGAGGGCGCCCGCTCTCTTTCCTCTTCGGTGTGGTTTCCCTCTTTTCATCAAACAGTGGACCAAATCCGCAGCTGTCACTAAAATGACTGGTAATAAGTCCATAGGGGTGATGGATCTGATGTTTAGAGCTCTTCACGTGTCTAAGAGCACGCGGACACACCAGGGGCGGTTCTAGGCATGCTTATATGAGGGGGCAGTCAGAAATGTGAAGGGGGCATCATGTGTACACATCATGCTCCAGCACTTTTTTTTGTGCTTATAGTAACGATGCTTTCTTCATTGAAATGGGTCTTTGGCTATGTGTCCAACCCCAACCTGTAGTAGTGGATTGCACTTTGTCAGGCCTCTACCTTCAGACCTGCCCAACTTGGGTGTCCCACCTGAAAACTAAGCTCCTGCTGCTCTTACGGTCACTGAGGCACGCAAACCCCCTGACCACAATAGAGAATTTAAGTCCCTACCTTTAGTCAAAAGTGATTTATGACCCCTCATAAATCAATGATTTATGACCCCTCAAGGTCAAAGGTCAATGATTTATGAGGGGTCAAGTTCAAAGGTAAATGATTTATGAGGGGTCAAGGTTAAAGGTCAAAGTCAAAGGTCAAAGTCAAAGGTCAGGTTCAAATGTCAAGGTCAAGTGGGTGTGGCTTACCCGGAAGAGGGTGGAGTTAAGACCTGCGGTGGGAGTGGTTAAACCAGGAAGAGGGTGGAGTTTTAAACAGAAAGAGGGCAGAGTTAAGACCTGCGGTGGGAGTGGTTAAACCAGGAAGAGGGTGGAGTTAAGACCTGACAGGGAACAAAGGAGGGTTCAGTTTTTTTAAGAAAGCAATGTCATCTGAGCAGCATGTGACCATATATTTGATAGTTTAAATGTTTACGATCGTTTGAAACATCTTCCAGATTTCGATGTATTGATGGCTGGGAATGTTACGTGTGGAGATGTGGACACGCACGCACTTCACACACACACACACACACACACACACACACACACACACACACACACACGCAGAGGAGGGGTACAAAAGGGCGGTGTAAGGCTTAGTCATTATTTGGAGCTTTATACGTTAGCGTAAAGACTTTGTTCGATTCGGTCATGATTAGTGAAACGCCTGTGTCGATTTATAAAAATAATAAAACTTACATTGACGCTCCGCAAAAAAGTCGAGTGTTTCTAAATCGTATTCAGATGCCGCCGACCGAGTCTTTGCGTGAGAAATGGGACTTGGAAGCGTACGGGATGGAGGGATCTTTTGGATTTGTATTCAGATACGAAATGGGTGATATCTGCTTATTTCAGCTAAAAGAAAGAAGAGACGGAAGCCCTTTCTCGATATTTTCATCGTTATCTACCGTGGATTGGGAAGTTATTGGTGAACACGCACACACACACACACACACGCACACACGCACACACGCACACACACACACACACACGCACACGTAGAGGAGGGGTACAAAGCACCTTTCTCGATATTTTCATCGTTATCTATCGTGGATTGGGAAGTTTTTGGTGGACACGCACACACACGCACACACACACACACACACTTCACACACACACACACACGCACACACACGCACACACACACACACACACACACACGCACACACGCACAACACACACACACACACACACACACACACACACATTCGTACGCACTGAAACAACTTCCATACCTCACGAAAACATATTTAAACAGATGGAAAAAACTATCGCAGAACACAGTGTCACGTAGCAACTGGTCTTTACGGTCGTTTGAATCAACAGGTCAGTTTGGGGTACAAAGGAGGGTTCAGTTTTTATGGAAGCTTGAGAATGTCGTATGAATAGCAACTGGCCACCCATCTGACAGTTTAAATGTTTACGATCGTCTGAAACAACAGGACACGTACGCACGCACACACGCACGCACGCACGCACACACACACACACACACACACACACACACACACACACACACACACACACACACACACACACACCATTACCTCTGCTTTACCACGTTATTAGACATTGGTTTAACTCCATTTAAGCATTTAAACGTTAAAAGCATTACACTTGTACGACGTTGTAATACTTTTTTTTTTACAGCCGATGACGACGAAGTGAAAGACGATGAACTTTGCTTAAACGATTTACAAAGTTGGAAGATGATTATCGAGGTGTGTTTAAACCTTCAAATTATTTAATATTATGTGTATTCATTATTTAGTTTCATAGAGGATTTGCCGTAAGATCCTAACGCGATCGTTTTAACACAATCGCAGTCTGGTGAGTCAAATGATTCTCATTTTACAAGAAAAAAAACATGCGGTATACAATACATATATACATATATTTACTTACATCTCCGGCTCGCTGGTCTCCCTTAAAGCTGGCGGGTCCGTCAACGGCCGTTCCAGGCAGAGGAGAAGGCTTGATTGCGCCAAAGACTCCAGACATCGAATCCTTGCTCCGAGGGGAAATCATCGAAAACGACGGTGAATGTCCGACAGGCACCCGCTGTAAGTTTTTCTCGTTTTCTGTAAGCTTTTTAAGATTCTCAGGAGCTTTAAAGAGCTCCTCTCGCTCTAATGTCTTTCGCTCAAATGAATTTCGCGCCTAAGGGGAATGGGCGGGGACTGATTCCGGAGGTGGGCGGTTGTTTCCGCCAAGCAACCTTCTGGTTGAAATGGAGTGTGGATCAAGATGGATCCCTACTCTATATTCTTTTATTTAACCCAATGTTTTTTAAATACGTGTATAATGCTTTATATCCTATGTGTTGTGAATTCCATCCTACAATATCTTCCAAGGAACCCAAAGAAATGTTACCACACCTCCCGCTTTATTTATTCTATAGATTACCTGAACTATTTCATAAACTAAATCTTGTCTTGTTTCTGATGCTATGTTTTTTATGCTCATCAATGCACTGTTGGACTGCGAGCACACAACTACTTTCCTTGCTTTGTTTTCCTCTATCCAGTTAACTGCCATATAAATTGCTACCAATTCCCCCGTAAAAACAGATAGTTTATCACTGATTATTTTATTTAATACTATGTTTCCTTGTGGGATAACTGCTACAGCTCTTACCTTTTTTTTTTTTTTTTATATAGTTTTTGATGCATCCGTATATATCATATCTCAATCCATTTTTCTATCCGGTAACTATTTAAATTTCTATTCTTTAGTAATTGCATGTTTTCTTTTGGGTTATCAAACATCCACGGTGGTATTGCAGGCATTGGTACTGTAGGACTAACTTTAATATTGTCAATTTTAACTTTATTACATATGTCTCCTATAATCCACCCAAAACTATTCTTTTTTTCTTTTCTCTTTTTCTTGGCAGATTGGTAGCACTGGACAAGTCGGATATCCTTGCTTGGATCCTTTTAAAGTTGCCCGATAAACTGCTGAGAGTTGATCTCTCCTCTTGTCCAAAGGTTTTTCGTTCATTTTTACTTGTAATACTGGCACTAGGGTTGATGTAGTAGCTCCACAACATAACCTTAAAGCCTGTGACTGGATCCGGTCTATTTTCCCAAGTCATGTTTTTGAAGCAGATTGGTAAATAATGCATCCGTAATCAATAACAGATGGAATTAAAGTTATAAATATATACATGTATTGTTTTCAACGTTAACCTATCAGCCCCCCAATCATTACCCCTCAAAGCCCTCATTATATTTAACACCTTTTTACTTTTTCCCCTATTTTTTTATTTTCCGGAAGGAACACTCCTGAAGGAATAAATAAAGTACTATCTAATCTAATCTAATCAAATCTATTTTGCTGATGTGGGTTGACTAGTTCATATTTTTATCAAACCATATTCCTAAATATTTAAATACTTGTACCTCTTCTATATTTTCACCTTAGAGTTTTTATTTGGAGCTTGTTTGGTACTTTTGTCTTTGTAAAATGTATGACTTTTGTCTTTCCAACAGAGAATCTTAAACCTCAAGCCGTTCCCCAGTCTTGAACATTATTTACCACTTTGTTAGTTTTTTGATTATTTCTTTTGACTCTAAATAATATACTAGTCTTTCATTAATCTTTTTTTTTTCCATTACTTTTCCCCAAATTTATAATTTCCTGCCTCTTCCGGGTCTTACCCTGACTTGCATATTGGAATTGTTACCGCTAATTTTCCCCTCTGCCGGTCATTCTCCTTCTTCATATATCCTGTCATATCATTTCAAGACCACTTCTTTGACGATGCCACCTAAGTTTTTGATCATTTGATAACCCGCTAGGTCTTTCCCCGGTGACGTATTTTTAACCTTTTTCAAAATTCGAACCATTTCATTCAAAGAAAATGTCATATCCATAGTGTTGGTAAAGCTATTAACGTTGTCTTCCATCATTTCCCCAATATTTAAACTCATTGTTTTTTCTCTCTTTTGTTTTTCCACATTTCTCAAATTATCATTACCGTGCACTTTAACAAATGTTTTTGCTAAAGGTTCTGCTGTTTCTTTACCCGTGACTACATCTTCTTTGATAAATGTGGCACATCATCCTCTTTACCCTTCATTCCTATCTTTACGAATCGTTATATATCCTTTTATTATAAAGTTTAATTTTGGCTTCAGCCCTGTTTCTTGAATACAAATTATACGTGGTTTAGTTTTCATATTTTTAATATATCCCTTTAATTCATGTTCGGTTGCTATCAAACTTCTGGCATTCCACCGGACCATTAACAGGGTGTTGGAATGTGGTAACATGACTCCGTCACGTCTACTCTCCGTAGTACAGCTTGCACCCGGTACCAAGATAGTTCTTTCAACAACTTTGATGCTGCTTTGACAATTATTTTGATCTTCTCAGTCTTATTTTTACTTTCATTTTGTATCAAAGCTGAGTTGTGCTCTCTGGTTTATTTTGCAAATGAACCGACAGAACATGATCATGTACAAGACTCGCCTACCCACAATGCACTGCAACCCAACGCTCCTGGTCGGATGTTTTTTTCGGGGTTCATGGAGAGATGCGGTAAAGAGTGGTAGCCAAGACACACGGTCACACACGGTCACACACGGTCACACACGGTCACACTCGGCAATTATTTTGACCTGGGGAGCAGATATAGAGGAAAAAATGTGTCTTGGGGGCCGGGATATCTGATTTTCAGGTACAAAAAACTTCACAATGACACAAAATAAACACAACAGTTAAACCTCACACTAAAAACAAGACATTGACTTGTACGTTCAAAAGACAGAATAGAACAAGTCAAGACATGCAATGCCATCTACAAAATGTTATGTAAATGTTAGTCATTACACACGCGGCTATGGTTTTGATGTATTTGTTACAGACATGTTTACGTCAAGTAACATCACATGGTTCCATTTGCACCTTTCAACAAATCTGAAAAGGAATATTAAGAAGTAAAACTTATATTTAATCCTACCTCTTCTCCGAGCACACGGTGACTGTACATACGGGTCGAAAAATGTTGACCTAATTCAGCATTTCTCAAAGTGTGGGGAATAGAGACATGACAGGTGGGGCGCGAGGAAAGGGAGGAAATTTTTATTTTTGATTTTTTTTACTATGCTTTCATTTTCTATACACACTGTAAATCACTTTGTGATTCTGTCTGTGAAATCCGCCGTATAAATAAATGTAAATTACTTATTTTTCCTGTAGGCTTTAAATTTCTCGGCAGGAGCGAAAGTTTGACAGACATAGCAACAGTAACTTTTGCAGGCAGGGTTAAGAGGAACAAACTTTCGCGCGGATGGGTAGCAGGCTAATGTGCGGACCACAATTACACAAAATGGATACATTTGCAACTCGCACCTCAAAGGTCTGCGGAGAAACAAAAATATGACGGGTCTAATCAACCAAAAAGTCAACCTAAAAGAAAATATGGCGAAGGGTATCTTGCTCTTGGATTCACGGCAGCGGAGGTGGGGGCAGAGGAGAGACCCCTGTGTGTTCTTTGTCTAAAACGGCTAGCAGCAGACAGCATGAGGCCCAACAAAGTAAAGAGACAACTCGAGACCACACATGATGTCCAATAAATTGTTTTGTTGGGGCGATGGGGGTAGGTGGGCCTTGAGTCTAAAGCGGGGATGACAGAAAAAAAAAAAGTTTGAGAAGCCCTGACCTAATTGTACGGATCTCACTTTAAACGGCAAACCGATCATTTAAATGTTTTCACTTTGAATATGAAACGAGGAGTAAAATGTACAATATTATCAATTATTTCACAAGGACATGTTTTAAGGATATTGTACAGTATAATTAAATCTAAAATGAATGTGATCACTTTCAGGATCATTTTATTTTTAGCCAGTAAACAACTGTTATGTACTTTTGAATCGGGTTTTCCCCTTTAAATAACAAAAATTATAGAATTTTACAATATTCATTATTATTAAATATTAAATGTGCCAACTAGTTTTACGGCATACATCATCCCCCCTTTACCCATTTGTTAAAAAGACGAAAGTTGATGCGAACGCCTACGTGCTGTCAGAAAACTAAAAGAAGAAGAATGCCTTTGTGCAATTACTGCTAATAAATCAATCAATAAAATGCATCAGTCAAATAGTACAGACAACTTCGTTAACATGGAGCCACAGACAATTTCATTCAAAAAGTCCCAATTGCTAACATAAAGATACAACAACAAATAAAGGCAAAGAAGGCCTAGTAGGTAATTACAACAACAGACAAAGTATTAAAAATGTCGGTCCAATAACTGCACAGGGATGGGCAGAGCCAAAACATGTGTAGCAAGTAAGCTGGAGACTGTTGACACTGAAATAAGGCTATATGTGGCACAGATACAAGATTTATAAACTCTACTTAAAGCCCCACTTAAGAACTTTCAGTTTTGGTTTATATTGGCCGCACCAGTGAACCAAAGCGATGGCGTTTTCCCAAAAGGAAAACCACATTTACCATGAGGACTAGCGCATATAGCGACCAACTGACACGATAATGCCACAATGATTCTGTATTACTGAACTTTCCACAGTAGGAACCTACATCCGTTTTCTACCACTTATTCCCTTTTGGGGACGTGGGGGTCGCTGGCGCCTATCTCAGCTACAATCGGGTGGAAGGAGGTGTACACCCTGGACAAGTCGCCCCCTCATTGCAGGGTCAACATAGACGGACAACATTCACACCAACCTACATATTTTACTCAAACCTTATATTTGCAGTTTGAAGTCACTGCATTGTTTTTTCCTTGTACAGTTCTTTTGAGTTTGTTGCGTGGTTGGTCAGTGTGGAACTGCAAAGTATCGCGCTGGTGGGTATTTATTGCTACCACACAAATTTCCAGTAGCTAAAATTAGTATTATTATTCTGATTTGAGCATTGAAAGTCACTTACTAGTTTAGCAGGAACAGATCCAAAGCAGCATTGGTCTAAAATCTCTTGTCTTTTGACCTCACGCAAGCTAGTGAAAGTCGTGCCATTGTTGATCCTTGATTGTCCCTCCCTTTTTCTTTTTTTTTTTGAAAACCCGATTCAAAAGTACATAACAGTTGTTTACTGGCTAAAAATAAAATGATCCTGAAAGTGATCACATTCATTTTAGATTTAATTATACTGTACAATATCCTTAAAACATGTCCTTGTGAAATAATTGATAATATTGTACATTTTACTCCTCGTTTCATATTCAAAGTGAAAACATTTAAATGATCGGTTTGCCGTTTAAAGTGAGATCCGTACAATTAGGTCAGGGCTTCTCAAACTTTTTTTTTTTCTGTCATCCCCACTTTAGACTCAAGGCCCACCTACCCCCATCGCCCCAACAAAACAATTTATTGGACATCATGTGTGGTCTCGAGTTGTCTCTTTACTTTGTTGGGCCTCATGCTGTCTGCTGCTAGCCGTTTTAGACAAAGAACACACAGGGGTCTCTCCTCTGCCCCCACCTCCGCTGCCGTGAATCCAAGAGCAAGATACCCTTCGCCATATTTTCTTTTAGGTTGACTTTTTGGTTGATTAGACCCGTCATATTTTTGTTTCTCCGCAGACCTTTGAGGTGCGAGTTGCAAATGTATCCATTTTGTGTAATTGTGGTCCGCACATTAGCCTGCTACCCATCCGCGCGAAAGTTTGTTCCTCTTAGCCCTGCCTGCAAAAGTTACTGTTGCTATGTCTGTCAAACTTTCGCTCCTGCCGAGAAATTTAAAGCCTACAGGAAAAATAAGTAATTTACATTTATTTATACGGCGGATTTCACAGACAGAATCACAAAGTGATTTACAGTGTGTATAGAAAATGAAAGCATAGTAAAAAAAAATCAAAAATAAAAATTTCCTCCCTTTCCTCGCGCCCCACCTGTCATGTCTCTATTCCCCACACTTTGAGAAATGCTGAATTAGGTCAACATTTTTCGACCCGTATGTACAGTCACCGTGTGCTCAGAGAAGAGGTAGGATTAAATATAAGTTTTACTTCTTAATATTCCTTTTCAGATTTGTTGAAAGGTGCAAATGGAACCATGTGATGTTACTTGACGTAAACATGTCTGTAACAAATACATCAAAACCATAGCCGCGTGTGTAATGACTAACATTTACATAACATTTTGTAGATGGCATTGCATGTCTTGACTTGTTCTATTCTGTCTTTTGAACGTACAAGTCAATGTCTTGTTTTTAGTGTGAGGTTTAACTGTTGTGTTTATTTTGTGTCATTGTGAAGTTTTTTGTACCTGAAAATCAGATATCCCGGCCCCCCAGACACATTTTTTCCTCTATATCTGCTCCCCAGGTCAAAATAATTGCCGAGTGTGACCGTGTGTGACCGTGTGTGACCGTGTGTGACCGTGTGTCTTGGCTACCACTCTTTACCGCATCTCTCCATGAACCCCGGAAAAAATTTCCGACCAGGAGCGTTGGGTTGCAGTGCATTGTGGGTAGGCGAGTCTTGTACATGATCATGTTCTGTCGGTTCATTTGCAAAATAAACCAGAGAGCACAACTCAGCTTTGATACAAAATGAAAGTAAAAATAAGACTGAGAAGATCAAAATAATTGTCAAAGCAGCATCAAAGTTGTTGAAAGAACTATCTTGGTACCGGGTGCAAGCTGTACTACGGAGAGTAGACGTGACGGAGTCATGTTACCACATTCCAACACCCTGTTAATTGTCCGGTGGAATGCCAGAAGTTTGATAGCAACCGAACATGAATTAAAGGGATATATTAAAAATATGAAAACTAAACCACGTATAATTTGTATTCAAGAAACAGGGCTGAAGCCAAAATTAAACTTTATAATAAAAGGATATATAACGATTCGTAAAGATAGGAATGAAGGGTAAAGAGGATGATGTGCCACATTTATCAAAGAAGATGTAGTCACGGGTAAAGAAACAGCAGAACCTTTAGCAAAAACATTTGTTAAAGTGCACGGTAATGATAATTTGAGAAATGTGGAAAAACAAAAGAGAGAAAAAACAATGAGTTTAAATATTGGGGAAATGATGGAAGACAACGTTATTAGCTTTACCAACACTATGGATATGACATTTTCTTTGAATGAAATGGTTCGAATTTTGAAAAAGGTTAAAAATACGTCACCGGGGAAAGACCTAGCGGGTTATCAAATGATCAAAAACTTAGGTGGCATCGTCAAAGAAGTGGTCTTGAAATGATATGACAGGATATATGAAGAAGGAGAATGACCGGCAGAGGGGAAAATTAGCGGTAACAATTCCATTATGCAAGTCAGGGTAAGACCCGGAAGAGGCAGGAAATTATAAATTTGGGGAAAAGTAATGGAAAAAAAAAAGATTAATGAAAGACTAGTATATTATTTAGAGTCAAAAGAAATAATCAAAAAACTAACAAAGTGGTAAATAATGTTCAAGACTGGGGAACGGCTTGAGGTTTAAGATTCTCTGTTGGAAAGACAAAAGTCATACATTTTACAAAGACAAAAGTACCAAACAAGCTCCAAATAAAAACTCTAAGGTGAAAATATAGAAGAGGTACAAGTATTTAAATATTTAGGAATATGGTTTGATAAAAATATGAACTAGTCAACCCACATCAGCAAAATAGATTTGATTAGATTAGATTAGATAGTACTTTATTTATTCCTTCAGGAGTGTTCCTTCCGGAAAATAAAAAAATAGGGGAAAAAGTAAAAAAAGGTGTTAAATATAATGAGGTCTTTGAGGGGTAATGATTGGGGGGCTGATAGGTTAACGTTGAAAACAATACATGTATATATTTATAACTTTAATTCCATCTGTTATTGATTACGGATGCATTATTTACCAATCTGCTTCAAAAACATGACTTGGGAAAATAGACCGGATCCAGTCACAGGCTTTAAGGTTATGTTGTGGAGCTACTACATCAACCCTAGTGCCAGTATTACAAGTAAAAATGAACGAAAAACCTTTGGACAAGAGGAGAGATCAACTCTCAGCAGTTTATCGGGCAACTTTAAAAGGATCCAAGCAAGGATATCCGACTTGTCCAGTGCTACCAATCTGCCAAGAAAAAGAGAAAACAAAAAAAGAATAGTTTTGGGTGGATTATAGGAGACATATGTAATAAAGTTAAAATTGACAATATTAAAGTTAGTCCTACGGTACCAATGCCTGCAATACCACCGTGGATGTTTGATAACCCAAAAGAAAACATGCAATTACTAAAGAATAGAAATTTAAATAGTTACCGGATAGAAAAATGGATTGAGATATGATATATACGGATGCATCAAAAACTATATAAAAAAAAAAAAAAAAAAAAAAAAAGGTAAGAGCTGTAGCAGTTATCCCACAAGGAAACATAGTATTAAATAAAATAATCAGTGATAAACTATCTGTTTTTACGGGGGAATTGGTAGCAATTTATATGGCAGTTAACTGGATAGAGGAAAACAAAGCAAGGAAAGTAGTTGTGTGCTCGCAGTCCAACAGTGCATTGATGAGCATAAAAAAACATAGCATCAGAAACAAGACAAGATTTAGTTTATGAAATAGTTCAGGTAATCTATAGAATAAATAAAGCGGGAGGTGTGGTAACATTTCTTTGGGTTCCTTGGAAGATATTGTAGGATGGAATTCACAACACATAGGATATAAAGCATTATACACGTATTTAAAAAACATTGGGTTAAATAAAAGAATATAGAGTAGGGATCCATCTTGATCCACACTCCATTTCAACCAGAAGGTTGCTTGGCGGAAACAACCGCCCACCTCCGGAATCAGTCCCCGCCCATTCCCCTTAGGCGCGAAATTCATTTGAGCGAAAGACATTAGAGTGAGAGGAGCTCTTTAAAGCTCCTGAGAATCTTAAAAAGCTTACAGAAAACGAGAAAAACTTACAGCGGGTGCCTGTCGGACATTCACCGTCGTTTTCGATGATTTCCCCTCGGAGCAAGGATTCGATGTCTGGAGTCTTTGGCACAATCAAACCTTCTGGAACGGCCGTTGACGGACCCGCCAGCTTTAAGGGAGACGAGCGAGCCGGAGATGTAAGTAAATATATGTATATATGTATCGTATACCGCATGTTTTTTTTCTTGTAAAATGAGAATCATTTGACTCACCAGACTGCGATTGTGTTAAAACGATCGCGTTAGGATCTTACGGCAAATCCTCTATAAAACAAAATAATGAATACACACAATATTAAATAATTTGAAGGTTTAAACACACCTCGATAATCATCTTCCAACTTTGTAAGACCGTTTAAGCAAAGTTCATCGTCTTTCACTTCGTCGTCATCGGCTGGTAAAAAAAAAAGTATTACAACGTCGTACAAGTGCAATGCTTTTAACGTTTAAATGCTTAAATGGAGTTAAACCAATGTCTAATAACGTGGTAAAGCAGAGGTAATGGTGTGTGTGTGTGTGTGTGTGTGTGTGTGTGTGCGTGTGTGTGTGTATGTGTGTGTGTGTGCGTGCGTGTGTGCGTGCGTGCGTGTCCTGTTGTTTCAGACGATCGTAAACATTTAAACTGTCAGATGGGTGGCCAGTTGCTATTCATACGACATTCTCAAGCTTCCATAAAAACTGAACCCTCCTTTGTACCCCAAACTGACCTGTTGATTCAAACGACCGTAAAGACCAGTTGCTACGTGACACTGTGTTCTGCGATAGTTTTTCCATCTGTTTAAATATGTTTTCGTGAGGTATGGAAGTTGTTTCAGTGCGTACGAATGTGTGTGTGTGTGTGTGTATGTGTGTGTGTGTGTGTGTGTGTGTGTGTGTGTGTGTGTGTGTGTGTGTGTGTGTGTGTGCGTGTGTGCGTGTGTGCGTGTGTGTGTGTGTGTGTGTGTGTGCGTGTGTGTGCGTGTGTGTGTGTGTGTGTGTGAAGTGTGTGTGTGTGTGTGTGCGTGTGTGTGCGTGTCCACCAAAAACTTCCCAATCCACGATAGATAACGATGAAAATATCGAGAAAGGGCTTCCGTCTCTTCTTTCTTTTAGCTGAAATAAGCAGATATCACCCATTTCGTATCTGAATACAAATCCAAAAGATCCCTCCATCCCGTACGCTTCCAAGTCCCATTTCTCACGCAAAGATTCGGTCGGCGGCATCTAAATACGATTTAGAAACACTCGACTTTTTTGCGGAGCGTCAATGTAAGTTTTATTATTTTTATAAATCGACACAGGCGTTTCACTAATCATGACCGAATCGAACAAAGTCTTTACGCTAACGTATAAAGCTCCAAATAATGACTAAGCCTTACACCGCCCTTTTGTACCCCTCCTCTGCGTGTGTGTGTGTGTGTGTGTGTGTGTGTGTGTGTGTGTGTGTGTGTGTGTGTGTGTGTGCGTGTGTGTGTGTGTGTGTGTGTGTGTGAAGTGCGTGCGTGTCCACATCTCCACACGTAACATTCCCAGCCATCAATACATCGAAATCTGGAAGTTGTTTCAAACGATCGTAAACATTTAAACTATCAAATATATGGTCACATGCTGCTCAGATGACATTGCTTTCTTAAAAAAACTGAACCCTCCTTTGTTCCCTGTCAGGTCTTAACTCCACCCTCTTCCTGGTTTAACCACTCCCACCGCAGGTCTTAACTCTACCCTCTTTCTGTTTAAAACTCCACCCTCTTCCTGGTTTAACCACTCCCACCACAGGTCTTAACTCCACCCTCTTCCGGGTAAGCCACACCCACTTGACCTTGACATTTGAACCTGACCTTTGACTTTGACCTTTGACTTTGACCTTTAACCTTGACCCCTCATAAATCATTAACCTTTGAACTTGACCCCTCATAAATCATTGACCTTTGACCTTGAGGGGTCATAAATCATTGATTTATGAGGGGTCATAAATCACTTTTGACTAAAGGTAGGGACTTAAATTCTCTCACAATAAGGTGGCAATCCCTCAAGAGGGGAAATTGAAAAATAAAAATAAAAATAAATGAATAAAATAAAATAAAACATCCTTCATCCAGATTTTATCAACCAACAACATAACATTTATCCTAACTGGATTGCCTAACTCTCCAAAAAATGTTGACCCAAAGTAGGACTTCACACAATACAGTCAATATTTACAAAACTGAAAGGTAGTCTGATGAATAATGATACAAAATAATCTCAAACTAATTTATAAAACAAAACATGGGCACTCATCTGGGCACAAAATTCATTCAGTCCAATGTATGTGTGTTGTCCACTTGCTTGTAAATTGATGAAAACGGCAGTGTTTTTGTTTTTAGGTGTCTTGGTCATATCAAATGAAACTTATAACTTGTTTATTACAAAATGTAGATTGAAACATTAAAGGTTGACTATGTAGAATTACAAGAAAAACAACAGAAAAAGAATTCCAGCAGTCGATTGCCAGACCGTTGCTAAGTAAAACGGGCCGTTGCTAGGGACTCCGCTCTGAACAGAGGACAGCAGAGGATGACTGCTAAGCAGGATATGTTTCTTATGTTTCATTTTTACCGTACTTTAACAGCATCATAAATGACTTGTAGCTTGTTACAGGGCTCTCTGCCTTCCAAACCACTGCTGCTCAGAGCCTCCACTGGCACTGCTCTCGTCAAGTTGTAAAAACAAAAAAAGGAACTCCGTAGCACCGAAAGTCCGCGATGATAAACATTTTTATGACAGATAAGACTACACAAATACACCCATCCTAACAAGTATATGATAAATGTAGACGACTTTTCCTTTTCTTTTACTTTCATACTGCAACAGTGATTGGATGTTTACTGAGGGCTGAGGGGTGTGTGCGGGTGTGTGTCTGCTGCGCAGCCTGTAGAATGTTGAATACACGCACAGCGGAGGGAGGGATGAGAGGGAAGCCAACACTACTATATCGTGTGTGTCCCTTTTTCGGCTAATTTTTCCGCTAGTGCAGATAATTTTGTCAACTTGTAATGAAGTAATTTTGTGAGTTTATTCAAATTTGCTTTTCCAAATTTTGATTTGAGGGGGCAAGACATTTATTTAAGGGGGCTCTGCTCCCTCTTGCCCCTGGGACACACTATTTACGCACAAAAACAAACAAAACAGCGCGCACGAGAGCACCGAGGCAGCCTTGATCGGCGCCAGTATGACAGTTATACTGTTATATTGAATTTTTTAAAAAATAACTTGTGTCTTTGCAAACCTTACAAAATATCATTTTCTAGTACAGCTAACAAATATACATATCTGTAGTTATTATTAGCCATTTTGCATGTGTTGTTTAGAAGTTATGTTTGAATAAATTTGTATTGCTTTTTTCGCATTATCTCAGGATTCTAAGAACATTATTGTCATATTGAGTAAAAAACTACTTTTTGCGTTTGCAAGATATAAAAAAGCATATGTTTCAAGTAAAACTCCCAAAGATGCATTATTTCAGGCATTATTAGCCATTTTTCATGTGTGGTGTAGGAGTTATGATTAAATAACTGTCATATTGAGTGTTACAGTATACAGTCATATTGAGTAAAACCTAATTTTTGTATGGGCAAACGATAGTAAAACAACTGTAGCTATTAAAACTCACATGGATTCAATATCACAGGCATTTTTAGACAGTTTGCACGTTTGGATTAGAATATATGTTGGAATAGATTTGTATTGCTTTTTTTCGCATTATCTCGGGATTCTAAGAACATTAATGTCAAATTGGGTAAAAATAACTTTTTGTTTTTGCAAACCTTACCAAATGTTTTTTTTCCAGTAAAACTCAAAAAGATAGATTTCTTCAGGCATTATTAGACATTTTGCATGTGTATTTTTGGAGTTATGTTTCAAAAACTGTCATGTTGAGTGTGACCAATATGAGGCCAGTAAAACCTAATTTTTGTATTTGTGATCCTTCCCAAAATACCTGATTCTCTTAAAACCCACATAAAATGAATATTACAGGCCTTCTTTTGGACAGATTTCATGTTTGGTTTTGCTTTTATGTTTATAAACCTTTCATATTAAGTATGACAGTGACACTGTTATATTGAATAAAAAAACTGATTTGTGTCTTTGCAAACCTTACAAAAGATAATTTTTCTAGTACAACAAACAAATATACATATCGGTAGGCATTATTAGCCATTTTGTATGTGTTGTTTAGAAGTAATGTTTGAATACATTTTTTATTGTTTTTTTCTCATTATCTCAGGATTCTAAGAACAATAATATCATGTTGAGTTAAAACTACTTTTTGCATTTGAAAGATTTGAAAAAGCATATGTTTCGAGTAAAACATATGCTTTCAGGCATTATTAGCCATTTTTCATGTGTGGTGTAGAAGTAATGTTTAAAAAACTGTCAAATTGAGTGTTACAGTATACAGTCATATTGAGTAAAACCTCATTTTTGTATAGGCAAACCATAGAAAAACAACTGTATCTAGTAAAACTCACACATATTCAATTTTTACAGGCATTTTTAGACAGTTTGCAAGTTTGGATTAGGAATTATGTGGGAATCCTTTTTTTTTGCTTTTTTCGCATTATCTCGGGATCCTAAGTACATTATTGTCAAATCGGGTGGAAATTTACTTTTTGTTTTTGCAAACTTTACCAAATGTTTTTTTTCCAGTAAAACTCACAAAGATGCATTTCTTCAGGCATTATTAGACATTTTGCATGTGTATTTTTGCTGTTATGTTTCAAAAACTTTCATTTTGAGTGTGACCAATATGAGGCCAGTAAAACCTAATTTTTCTAGTGCTCCGCGGAACAAACAGGAAATTTAACAAAATAAGAGCACTGACGGGAAGTAAATACAAAAACAAGGAAAACCAACAGAAATGAAGTGACGGAATGTCACAGGACCCCCCCCCCCCCCCCTCCCCCCTCAAGGAACAGATCCCAGATGTTCCCTGGAAACGAGAACGGAAAAAAGTCCAAAATTTAAGGGAGGGCGGAGGGAGGACTTGGCGGAGGGTCGCCAGGCCAAGTGTCCCCACAACCAGCGAGGGAGAGTCACGTGGCGGCGACGCGTTGAACGCCACTCCAACTGGCGAGGCGGGCGACCACGGAACGGCCACATCAGTTGCTGACAAGGAGGAAGTCCATAACACGGCCACATCTTTGGCCAACGAGGAGGAGGTTGCGCAGCCGGTGTGGACCGGCTGCCAATCAACGGCAGGTGAGGAGAAAACAGTGCTCCGCGGAACAAACAGGACATTTAACAAAATAAAAGCACTGACGGGAAGTAAATATAAAAACAAGGAAAACCAACAGAAATGAAGTGATAGATCGTCACAAAGAGGTCTTAACTACTCCCATTTTTGAGTTTTTTCACATTCTAGGGGCTTGTGGAAGTCCCTGCCCGGGTAAATTTTAACCTTTTTTGACTTTTTTTTTCTCCACATTTTGGCCTTTTATGGACTCCATGGGGCCCCTGCAAATCATTTCCCCGAGAGGGAATTTTAACCTTTTTCGTCTTTTTTCCACATTTTGGCCTGTTTTAGGCTTGTTCTTCCCGGGGCCCTGTGAGTCATCTCTATGCCTTTTTTTCACATTTTGGCCTGTTCTGGGTTTCAGGGGGCCCCTGCGAATAAATCCCCAGGAGGGAATTTGACACCTCTTCGTCTTTTGGTGTCTCCTTTACTGGGTAGCTGCTGGCTGTTAGGCCATTAATTGGTTCCGGGGATGTGTCTCGCTGTTGAAGAAGCCCACCAGAGGGCTCCACAACCCAGGGGACACCTGCGGGTCTCATATTCACGACTAAATTATGGGAAACAGTGGGGGGGGGTCGCACAGCCGTGCTTCCTTTAGCACGCCTCAGGAGTCCAGTCTGGAGCGAGAGGAGAACCAGCCTCATCCTGGGCCACCTCTCTGTCGAATAGTCCGTGAGCGCATGCAATTAACACGCCAACCTCGCGCTGTCCACGTCCCTCGCAGCAATGTAACCACGATAGCACACAACTAAACTCTCCATACTGTCCCAGATCGCTCTCCAAATGATACAGTCACAGGGGAGATATGTCTCTATAACAAACTTAAGTCAAACGTGACTAAACCTGCCGTTCGTGAAATCAGTGTGCAGCAAACAAAACACACGTGCGAGCTGCGGTTAGCTTACTAGCGGTTAGCATACACTTCACATATACTGGCAACATGAAGCGCCCAAAACGTCCTTAAACTTAAACCACAGCACGTTATCAACTGTCACTTATGACACACTGAAATAGGTGTTACGATCCGTTACTCGGATCTTCACGCTGTTTATTTTTCCATCTGTGCTTTTATTCTCCGTTCTGACCTGTTTACTTCCTGTTTTGTTCGTTTCCATGGTCACTTATTATTTCCACCTGCTAGTCTCGGTTCTCGCACACCTGTTCTTGTAATCACCACCCTTTATAAGCCAGCCTCTTCTGTTTATCCTTTCTGGGACTCTAATTTGCTCACATGCAACAACTTACGTCAGGTATGTTTTTCTCGCTAGCTCATTAGCGAAGCCACCTTGTCATCTTTAGCTCACATGCTAACCATCTTTGTTTTTACTTTTTGTGCCATTGTGCCAAGTCTTAGTTCTTTATATTTCCTAGCTTTCACGCTAGCGTCTTTTTGTTTCCCTATTTATTAGCTCCAGTGTTTTTGTTCAGAGTTCACCTTTTGTTAATAAATTTGTTAGATCCTACCTTTGTTGTGTTCTTCGTTTGACGCATCTTCGAGGGAATCGAACCCGGACCACACTGCCGAACCGGCGTTACAATAGGAAGCTTACAGTCGTTACTTCTTCGATCTGCAACCGTGGTGAACTATGTCCCGTGTAGTATTACCGACGCTGCGTTGCTTGTTAGTGCCGGAGCTCTTTTTACACTTTTTTCTACCTGCCGGCGGAAACAGAACTGCCCGTAACCATAGCAACCGGAAACCATAGCAACCGAAGCCATAGCAAAGGTTAAACAACTTAAAAAAACACATTTCACCTTCCCAAGCGACACGTATGAAATATAATAAGAATAATAATAATCCCTTAACAGAAATTATTTCCTATCTGTAGAATTTAAAGGAACAATTACATAAATATGCAAACTTTCAGAACAATATTATTATATTGTGAGTGCATGTGCCTCACAATATTAAGGTCCTGAGTTCTATCCCGGGCTCGGGATCTTTATGTGTGGAGTTTGTATGTTCTCCCCGTGACTGCATGGGTTCCCTCTCGGTACTCCGGCTTCCTCCCACCTCCAAAGACGTGCACCTGGAGATAGGTTAATTGGCAACACTAAAAATTGGCCCTAGTGTGTGAAAAGAATGTGATTGTGAAAGTTGTCTGGCGACTTGTGTACCCCGCCTTCCGCCCGAATACAGTTGAGATAGGCTCCAGCACCCCTGCGACAAGCAGTAGAAAATAGACTCAGAACACATAGTATACATATTTTAAAAAGGCTGGGTTTTGACAGTCTATTTAGGAAACTTATATTAAAAACTATTTGTCAAAATGTGTACAAGGCGTAATGTATTTTTGTCTTGAAAATCAACGTTTACCTTGAAAATTAACGTTTTACTGTCTATTTGCGTTGGCCCTGCGATGAGGTAGCGACTTGTCCATGAATTTACCATGAATTGATTACCGTGGACCCCGACTTAAACAGGTTGAAAAACTTATTCGGGTGTTACCATTTTTAGTGGTCAATAGTACGGAATATGTACTGTACTGTGCAATCTACCAATAAAAGTTTCAATCAATCAAAGTGTACCCCGTCTTATGCCCGAATGCAGCTGAGATCGGGACAAGCGGTAAAAAAAAATGGATGGATCAATCAATCAAAGTGTACCCCGCCTTATGCCCGAATGCAGCTGAGATCGGGACAAGCGGTAAAAAAAAATGGATGGATGGATGGATGGGTTAAATGAAAGAATACTGAGTAGGGTTTCATCAAGAAGAAGAAGAAAATGAATAAGAAAAAGAGGAAACCCGGAAGTATACATTGACGTATATCCGGGTCATGGCATCCTCCTTTTAATTCCGCGTGTCAGACTTCTACAAAGGTTTGAATGTTGTTTATAAAACCGCTTTTCTGCATTGGTTTTGCAAAGCTTGAGTGACACTCTAGACGTATAGCTTTAAAAAGTCTACATTGTTGTGGCAATTATGTGTTGCTCGCCATACACATTGAGTAATGCCGTTTGTTACGATAGCAGCCGGCATAATCTCAATGGTTCACAAACACTAAAATGTGCTAAATCCAAATACAAATCTGGTGAAAAAAATAAACTGTAAGGATAACGTAAATGGACGCTTGTAGGGTGGCCAACACTGCATGTTAATTAAAGGACATTTTGCAAGGCGAGTTATTTCTATGAAATTAGTTTTGTAAGGGGGCAACTGGATTATTTTTGTTTGTTGAAGACGTTTAAGAAGAGCCTAGTACAATCTACACACATTATTTTTTATAATATTTGACTTCAACAATGCACAGGTTTTGGAACTATACAAATGTATGGTAAAAGAATGTAAAAAAAAAAAAAAATTGGGGCAAAATAACAAAAAATAATTAATATTTTTACGTTAATGTAACATAACAAAGAAAAAATATTTCTTTACAGACACCTATCCTGCTTAACTTCAAAACTTTAATGTAAGTGTTCAGTTTTTATGATAGAGCAGGTCTCCAACTTTTTATCACTATGATGACTACCTTGACAAAAACAAAGCTCAAATATGTGTCTTTAGTTTATGACTGTCAGCATTTCATTTGTTTAAGAAAAAACTAAAACCTCAGCTTCACTTCAGCAGTGTGGCCATTGTCTGTATGCTATTTTGTGGTAGTTTTTCATTAAATAGACACATGATGTCTGATTTGAACATTTACAAAAATACTGAGAGTTGAAGCAAATATTTGACCCTTTGGTGAGTTACTGTACCTGTTGGTGAGCTTTGCAGTGTCACTATCATAAAGTGTAGTGCTACTATTATGAAGCTAGAGTAGCTATGCCAGCACGTACCTCTCAGACGTGATAGCCTGTCAAACAAAAAGATCTCCGAAATTTCCCAAGTTTTCCTTTTTTTAAAGAAAAATATCATTGCCGTTAAAAGTCACATTTGTAGTCCCGATTGCCCGAAACTCAGCAGTCAACTCCAGCTAGCTAGCTGCAGCTGAGCTGAGCCAGAGTGACTGACACCAAAAGCACCAATGTCATAGTAGTTTGTCCATCCATCCATTTACTACCGCTTATTCCCTTTGGGATCGCGGGGGGCGCTGGTGCCTATCTCAGCTACAATCGGGCGGAAGGCGGGGTACCCTTTACAAGTCGCCAACACAGAGACAACATTCACACACTCGGGCCAATTTAGTGTTGCCAATCAACCTATCACCAGGTGCATGTCTTTTGAGGTGGGAGGGAACCCACGCAGTCACGGGGAGGACATGAAAACTCCACACAGAAAGATCCCGAGCCAGGGATTGAACCCAGGACTACTCAGGACCTTCATATTGTGAGGCAGACGCACTAACCCCTCTACCACCGTGCTGTGTTCCCTGATAATTGTACTCAACAGATGTTTTGAAATTCATTAGAGATGTTTATGTTATCTGCTTTAGCAAAAACACTGTTTTGCTCAATAAGTCGGCCAAACTTCTTCATGTAGATGGCAGAGGCAGTGCAAAACAAAGGACGTGGCATGAAGTTTGCAGAAGAGCATCTTAAGCGCCATGGGTGGGAACACGGTGAGATATTGTATGTTGTCTCATTTCATCATTATAGCGACGACCATTACATGTGTTACATGTGCAGGCAAAGGACTCGGGCGTAAGGAGGACGGCTTATCACAATCCATTAAAGTCAAAGTGAAATGTGACAAGGGAGGAGTGAGTATCGGATGATAACCACACGTTTTTGTTACCCTTGTGTGTGCACGGCGTCTCCTGACCCATGCTGTCTTCTTCCAGGTGGGCCACAAGGAAGGAGAGCAGTTTACCTTCCATTGGTGGGACCACATCTTCAACAAAGCCTCGTCCAGTCTGCAAGTGGAGTCCGATCAGGTCGGTGCTTATTTTGAAGACAATCATACAATATTTTCTTTGTTCCAAACACGGGTATTATTTCAGAGATGTTAAGCAACTTACATTATGGAACATCACATGTTTATAGTTGAACAAATCAACATGTCTGTAAAGCAGTTGGAGGAAATGAAGCTTAAATTTATTCTACTCAGTGGCCTAGTGGTTAGAGTATCCGTCCTGAGGGCAGTAGATTGTGAGTTCAAACCCTGGCCAAGTCATACCAAAGAAAAAATGGGACCCATTACCTCCGGGCGCGGCACTGCTGCTGCCCACTGCTCCCCTCACCTCCCAGGGGTTGAACAAGGGGATGGGTCAAATGCTGAGGACAAATATCACTACACCTAATGTGACTTTAACTTTACCGGAAAATATACACAAAATGATTGCCTGTTCAGTGAAATGTCTGATTTTAAATGGTGGTTAACGTTTAAATCAGATTTTGCAACAGTTTTTCCACAAAAACAATATAAATAATCAGGGTCAAGCTGTCATCATCTTAACATGTTTAAACTGTACAGGCTGAGTGTTCAGTGTCGTTTATGATTCTTAAACTCCAAACTTAAAAACACAGTATAAGCTGAAGTCTTGCAAGATGTTTTAAAAATTCCACTATACTGTGAAGTAAACTTAAAGGGGGCCTATTATGCAAAAATGTTCTTACCTATTGGTACCTGTTTTTGTGTGTTTGGAATCTGCATAAGACTCGAAAATGTAAAAACAAACCTTGGAGGTAGGGCGGAGATATTTATAAAACAATCTTGCCTTCCTTTATACTTCTTCCAAAGTAGACGTTTGGAATTTGCCCAATTTGTAATGTTTTTCCTATTGGTGACGATCGTTGCACTAGTCCACCATTGTAGTCCGATGTTGGAGTCAATAAGTTCCTTCTTTTTCTCTATCCTCTTGTTGTGGGGCAGACTGGCTCATAAATGGACATTCATCCTCTGCTGTTGCCATTTCTAATACAAAATAGCATATAGTTTGAACTTATACCTGTCAGTAAACACGACATGTAAGCGCTAAAAATTACAACATTGCAATGGGGAGAAGACGCAGTCGAAGTGGAGGTACATAAATAAAACCGCCAACAAAACAGTCCATTCTGAAGAGACGGTCAGAAAGCAGCATGAAAACGTCCTGTAAAATATACTCTATGCCACATTTTGGGCAAAGTACCACCATTACATGCTATGTAGACCACAAGGAAGTGTTTTAAATGCAGAAAAAAATGCTCCCTACTTGCAGATATTAAAATAACATTGACATTCGTTTGCACCGTAAACATTTTTTTTGTGCTGTTACAATCTCAGTGTTACTCTAAAATACATTTTCTGACTAGTGACATCATCCATTTTTGACAAATATCACACAGCGTCTTGGTTTGAACGAGTGTCCCCTGCGCTTAGGCGGAAGAGAAAGTAGTTCCCACCAACCGCATTTAGACATAATTTAGACAAGCTCTCAATAATTGTCACTTTCCACTATGTTATTGTTATTTGTATACATGACCTCAAATTATTAATGTACCAAAACATCCATATTTTGATTTGCGAATCAATATTAAGGTCGATCTGGAATTGGAAGTATTGATTGATATGTCAGTATCCACTATGGATGTCAAAAAGAACATGTTAATAACATAAAACCTATAATAGAGAAAAATGTTTGTAGCAGAAAAGAATGGGACATTATAGGAGATATTTTGATATAGTATAGGGGGCTGGTTACGACCAATAAAACATTAGTACCGGTAATATAAAAATTGTAATAGACTCCGGCTTCCTCCCACTTCCAAAGACATGCACCTGGGGATAGGTTGAATGGCAACCCTAAAATTGGTCCAAGTGTGTGAATGTGAGTGTGAATGTTGTCTGTCTATCTTGTTGGCCCTGCGATGAGGTGGCGACTTGTCCAGGGTGTACGCCGCCTTCCGCCCGATTGTAGCTGAGATAGGCACCAGCTCCCCCCAAGACCCCAAAGGGAATAAGCGGTAGAAAATGAATGAATGGATGGATGGACAAAAGAAATGCAGCACAAACAGGTGTTACAAGTTTGGGGAGATTTTGAGAAGGTGGGTGGGCTGGTTATGAATAATACAACGTTAACAGAAAAACTGGAATAGACAAAAACAAATTTGCAGCCAAACGGATTTGACAAGTTTGGGGAGATTTTGAAAAGGTGGGTGGGCTGGATTAAGTCAGTCAGAAAATGTATTATGAAATAACTTCAAAACTATAACTGCACAAATTATTAAAAACAAATGTTCATTAAAATGTGCAAAATTAAGGGGGGCCAAAATGTATTTTATGTCATTGAGCTAGGCAAAGAAGTCTTCAGATGATTGAGTGGTCTTCTGTTTGGTCCAGGATGGCATTGCTTTGAAGAAGAGGTCAGAAGACGGGGAAGAAGAAGACGGAATGATTTCAAACAAGAAGCCCCGCAAGGCCACGCTGGCTAAAGACAAACTTTACGGATGCTTTGTCAAGGTACTACTGTGTTTGTTTTTGTTCACAGTTTCCTCCCGAAGAGACAAACGAAGGACATTGTGATGATGAATTTGTCCTTTCTTTAGTCAGCCACTCTGCTGTCAGGTCAGGAGCAACCGGAGCCCAGGTCCTCCAAGTCCAGCGACATCAGCAGCAGCTCGGACGAGGACGATGACCAAAAACTGGACCTGTCCAGTACCACTCAGTGAGAACTGATTTTTGTCTAGAGAAAGCGCAAGTTCAGCAATGCATCTGTTTCATTATGTTTGTGTTTGACTGCTGCACTGCTTGCTTTGTAATCTCTCAAAACAGAAAGAAAACACTTTATATTCGCCTTGTCCATTTTTAGGCAATCTTTTCCAGATTTCACTGGATTGTTATGGCCTAAAATGACAGCTTATGCCGCAGCTTTTACACAAACTTGCAGCAAAATTAGCAAATGTTTTGCAATAACATTTGCAACATTAGCATTATCCTGAGATTTTACAAATGTGTTGTCATTTTGTGTTCTTCAAGTGTTCTTTGTACCCCTAACCTCAAAAAGCACAAGATCAGGTTTTCGAACATTGACAGTAACTGTACTAGGGACACTTGATTAGTTTAGAGCAGTGGTTTCTCAAACTTTTTTCACCAAGTACCACCTCGGAAAAAACTTGGCTCTCCAAGTACTAATATAATGGCCGACATTATGACTAGATAATCAGGTTCATTACTGATCATCTGTTTGTTATTGTTTTATCATGTGGTTTTCTATCTTAAGCTTGAGTATTTCTACTATTATCTATTAATGTTCTGTTTTTTATGAACTTATGAATGTAATATTCATATTATTTAAATGTTTACATTTATTTTATGAAATGGCGTTAATTTTAGTTATTCTCCAGTGTGGATGCCTCAATGGTGGCATTTTTTCTCAAATCCTCAGTGCCATGCCCTGTTTTGTTTTTGCTTTGTTCTCTCAAAAAAGTTTGCGCGTGCGTGTGAATTTTTTCTTCTCTTTTTTCTATTAAGTTTTCATTTGTTCTGCTGTTTTTTTTACAGCACTTTGCGTTTGCTACTTGCCTGTGTATGAAAAATACTATATAAATAAAGTTTTATTTTATTAAAATACAGTAGCGTAGTAGGCCTAAGTTTTAAAAACATAGCAGATGTTTTATTTAACAACAATATTAAATATTTTTGGCAACTGTAACATTAAAAATGTGTTTTCACTTTTAAAAACAATGTTTCAAGGTTTGGCGGTTTTTTGGCAGTGCACCCCAATCAATTACATGTAAGGGAAACTGTGGCTTAGGTTTTTTTGTAAACAGCTGAAATTGTGATTTTTTTAATTAGAATTAAAATTATGTGTGAATGATTATTTTATTTTTAGTAAATACAAGTTTCCTATTATAAGTGCAGCATTAATTGCAGTTCCCCCGGACAGGCAAAGTGTTTCAAAACAGGAGATTTTACTGACAGCATAGTTGTGACGACTTCCGCTAGTAAACATGGCTATATTTTGAGGCAGTTACACTTCCTGTTCCTCACTTTTCACATGTGGACTGAACCAAAAAAAAGTTTATGAAACGTGCCATTACACCCTGAGCGGAGAATATTACAAGTCAAAGACTTTAAGATTAAAAAAAAAATGTTTCCATCTTACCTCAAAGATTAATTCCTTTTAATGCATTTTTGACTATTTTGCCTGACATGAACAATATTTTAACATGTTTGCTGCTGCTTACAGACTGTCTGACGGGGAACTCATGAAAGTTTGTGGAGGCCGTACTGCTCACAAGTAAGTCCTTTTAAAGTAAACAACTGACCTCAGGGCCCACCTTTTCCACTACAGAGGGGGCCAGGCCCACTTAAATATTAACACTGAATTAATCATGTTACTCTTGGCATTCAGTAATTATATCTAACCTACTTACAGTTTGTAACCTGTTAAATGATATGAGAGCATGCGTTAATCCCAAAGATTATTATCAAGGTTTAGGTCAGACTGATTACATAATAAATACTAATCAAATATACTGCAAAAGAAGGGACTCATAAAACTGATGAAAAATACATTTCCATACAATTACCCAGTGTTAAAAATAAATAACTAAATTCATATTAACAAATAAATGTTTCTTAAATGAACAGTTAAAGTGAAATTAAAAAACTAAATTTTCACCACTTGAATTTTCCATGATTTTAGCTACAGACTTCATCTGTTTATTTGATATTGTTATCACTGCCACAAATAATACAAAAGTGTATTACAACTGAAGAATAGATGTTTCTTGTCAGCCCTCTAGGGGGTGCTTGCGGGCCCTATAGTTAAGAAACACTGGGCTACACAACAGAATGTTTAGTATTTTAGGATTTAAGGAATTATTTATGGTGTGCTCTTGTGTACTTTTAGAGGTGCCAGACATGGTTTGACCATGAGCGCTAAGCTAGCCAGGCTGGAGCAGCAGGAGGCCGAGTTCATGGCCAAGTATGGCAAGAAGATCACATCATCACAGGAGAGGCCAGAGGATGTGGCTGAGGAAACTCAGAACAGGAGAAGAAAAAAGAAGCATTCCAGGGAGAAGACTGAAGAAATAAATGTTCTCTCTGTGTTGGAAAAGCCGGGCGTTAAAGTAAAAACAAGGAAAAATCGGGAATGCGAGAAGAAGGAAGTGTCCTGCCCTAAGGTAAAAACAAGGAACAATGAGGAATGCGAGAAGGAAATGTCCTGTGTGGAAAATCGTGACACAAAAATTAAGAGGAAATGTAAAAAGAGAAAGAACGGAGAGTATAAGAGGTCTGAAAGAAGCCCAGAACAGCAGCAGAAGAACAACAACAAAAAACAGAGTGAACCTGCAGAAGAAGATGAGCAGCTGGAGGATGAGGAACAGCCACTAAAGAAGAAACACAGGAAGAGCAAAAAGGAAAAAAACATGTTTGGAATCAAACATCAGCCAGGAGATGCGTCCACCAAATAAGAAGAAAAAGACCAAAGAGTAACGCTTGAAGTGTTGTGACTCAGGAAAAGAGAATCGGATTGTGTCCATCACGACCAATTTTTTTTAGCCTCACTTTGAAGGAACAGAACTTCAAGAACCCTGTGAAGACCCTCAGACAAAGAAAGCAAACCTCCTTTGTTACCACACTTTTAATCAGGCCTGGGCCGACAATCAACTGAACCATAAACGACTAAATTGTCATGTCTGTGTGTTTGTTTTCTTTGTCACTTGCTGTCAAAAAGGATGTCGAAATATTTGCTGCTTAAAAAAGCAACATTCACTTCCGGTAAATTATGACCGAAGCAATCGATCCTGTCTCAGAACCATCCAATGAGGTGTCAAATTTGAAGTCAGGTGACATGGGTCTTGCTAAACAGCATAAAATGGCTGCTAGCTGGTCATAATACAAAATAACTTTTAAATGCATCCCGCTGGATAATTTGAAACTAGAAATGGTTCCAATGGTTAGAATCTGCACTTTTGAGTGACATGCGGGTTACTACAGTAATCACAGGAAGCTCTGCTTCATGCAGACCATGCACAGAGTGGGGCAGAGTGGGCGTAGCAGCAACAAGCCTGAGACCCCGCAATCGCGATTGTCAGACGGAGGTATATTTCTACAAAGTTCTGCAGAACAGGGATTTATATAGAATAAATTGATATATTTGTATCGTTTTGCCTGCATTCTGTAATTTCATGTACAATCTGAGTCTTTTTGAATAGAAAACTAAACAGACCCTCTCAAAGTTTTTTTTTAACTAAATTATATGAGTCAGAATGTACATAAAAATATAGAATGTGGTATTCACAATATTGACTATCAACAATAAAACACTGAATACATGACCGTTGCTCCTCTGCTTCCCAGACTACTTTGATCGACATCTTTTTTAATCGAGCGAGAGCAACGAGGATGTAACAAACACTGTGAAAAATGAACGAAAAGGGTAAAAAAAAAGCATCCACACATTCGATAAAATGTCCCTGTTTTTCAGAACTTTGTTGTAGAAATCTGCATGAAGCAGAGCTTAAAATGTCACTCAAAAGTGCAGATTATAAACATTGGAATCTTTTCAATAGTTTGAAAATGTCCGGTGAACCGCATTGCAATGTTAATTATGTTGTATTATGATCAAGTAACTGCCATTTTTATGCTGTTTTGTAAGACCTGTGTCACGTGACTTCAAACCTAATACCTTATTGGCTTGCTCTGAGACAGGATTGACTTAATTTACCAGAAATCTTGCTTTTTAAAACAGTACATTTTTTAGCCCTGAACTTTTATACGCTGAGTTGTAATACACTGAATTGCCATCCATCCATCAAATTTTTTTACATACTTGATTTTTTTTCAATGAAATTGTCAGCATTACTTAATGTAAAAGAAATTCAGTTCACAATCCTTCCATCCATTTCCTACCGCTTGTCCCTCTTGGGGTCGCAGGCAGTTCACAAAATTCAAACGCAAAAAAATCAGTTACATAAATTCAGTGTCAAAAAAAAAAGCTGAACATTTTTGTGAAAAAGTTATTGAAACAAAATTTAAGTCACACTAATTTGAGCTGACTCATCACTAAGCTACAAGCTAAGGCGAGCAGTGCCAAATGTATTTGTGGCGGGTCACCACAAATAAATTACTGTAAGTATAAAAAAAAAAAAGGTATTTTCCATCTAAAATTGATTAAATCAAGGCAAGGCACCCTTGCTGCTGGAAAAAAAAAATTGCACAACTGACCACATATCAAGGATTACACAACTTACAACTTCTCGGAAAGTACATCTACACAGTACACAACCATGAAATAGAGGAAGTTGGAAACTGCACGAATCCCTAAAAAACTCAAAATCCTGTCGTTTTACTAACACTGTTAGTGGAGATGATTAATTGCTACGGAACACTACATCATGGACTGAGTTACAATTGGGATATAAGAGGTTAAAGGTCGATCGTTGATGACGACGTGCACAGCTGTTGCAACACACCATTTATTTTCCATGTTGTGCAACAACCTTTTGAATTGACCAGAGGAGAATTCAACTCATTTGATGCAGTTTAACACCGTCATAATAATAAATATGCAACTACGTTGTCAGTTTGAATATTTGTAGGGGTTTTAGATTTTATCCATGACGTCACACAGTGGAGACTGAGCTACAATTAGATACTTTGGTATTCTAGTAAACTACTTGCGGGCTAATCGACTACTGCCTTCCAAGATGCATTTATTCCAAATCTGGTTTGAACAAGGCACTCGTTTGGCAAACGTAACGGTTCTTCATCTCGCAGCTCTCTTTGCTCCAGTTAGCCAGCGAATCAGACGGCAGAATCAATGCACAATTGGTTCTGCTGTAGTATTGTGTTCTCCAGAACCTATTCGGAACAGAAAATGGACTCCATTAGAAGTGTTACGGATAGATACACCGATCTTGGTTGACAAATCACGTCTTTTTGCACCCTACATTTATTTTTCACTCGAGCGTATCACTGTACAGTACGTGAGTGCTTACGTCACCGTGAGGTTTCCTCCATGGTGCCACATCCATTGGTCCGTGTTGTCATCCTTCCTCAGGCCCATCCAGTAACCGTGCCTGTTGTCGTTGTAAAACTTTGTGTGGTTTGTGACGAACTCCTGGACACAATGTCAATGTCAGTGCTATAACGTATTCACGTCAACTAACTCCAATAACTTGTAGGGAGTGCTTAATAAATATTCATACGCAATAAAGATTAGCGAAGGATGTATTTTAATGTTGGTTGCTTTTGATGATGCTTATGGAATATTCATGCATATTTAAAGAGATAGTATGCTCACAATTCTATTTAAAATTCACACATGTTGAACTTTTTAATCTGACACTAAACAACGACTAAGCGGATTGGTCCGTGACGTGTTTGCAACCGGACCACACAGAAACATTTTGCATCTGCAGGGTGATTGCTTATAGCTGGGGATCGTAACCTGTTTGACCTCAGAAACCAACTTTTTCACTACGTAGGGGCCCTGGCATTCCAATATTAACACTGAATTAGTAATCTTACCCTTGATTTTGATCATATTCAATAAATATATCTAACCTATTTACAGTATACTACCTTGTCAAATGATATAAAAACATGTGTTAATCACAAGGTTATTTTGAATTTAACAAATAAACCTTGGGCTTAGGTCAGGTTGATTAGAAAAATTAGTCCATCCATCCATTTTCTACCACGTATTCCCTTTGGGGCCGCGGGGGGCGCTGGTGCCTCTCTCAGCTACAATCGGGCGGAAGGCGGTGTACACCCCGGACAATTTGCCACCTCATCGCAGGGCCAACACAGATAGACAGACAACATTCACACTAGAAAAATAAGTACTAACCAAATAATACATTTGCATAGAATATACATTATGTCATGTTAAATTAGAAAACATAATAATAAATGCTTCTTAACCGAACTGTCAATAAAATTAAAGTGCAAATGACAATACAGCTTTACAAATTTAGTCATAAATTTTGCGCTTAAGAAATGTGTCTGACATTCACGCCAGACTTCTTCTGTTTTTTTTATATTATCATTACTGCCATAAGTGGTGGAAACTTGTATTACTGCGGCCTATAATGACCACAGCTGAAAAACAGATATATTACAATCTCGGTGTCGCTCGCGACCTATTGTTAAGAAACACTGCTGTCATCGTGCCGGAGAGCATCTATTCGCAAAGAAACATGCCCAGGGTTGCCATTGCTTCAGCATTACGGTGTGAATGGATTTTTCGTGCTCACTTTTTTTTTGCTGTTTTTATCTGCCACATGTGGAAAGCTGGTCCGTGAAAATAATGCATACATTAAACCAGGGGTCACTAACGCGGTGCCCGCGGGCACCAGGTAACCCGTGAAGACCAGATGAGTGGACCGCTGGCCTGTTCTAAAAATAGCTCAAATAGCAGCACTTACCATTGAGCTGCCTCTATTTTTTAAATTTGATTTATTTACTAGCAAGCTGGTCGCGCTTTGCTCGACATTATTAATTCTAAGAGAGACAAAACTCAAATAGAATTTGAAAATCCAAGAAAATATCCTAAAGACTTGGTCTTCACTTGTTTAAATACCTTCATGGAACTCAAAGCGCTTTGACACTACTTCCACATTTACCCATTCACACACTGATGGGGGAGCTGCCATGCAAGGCGCTAACCAGCACCCATCAGGAGCAAGGGTGAAGTGTCACAACGGACGTGACGACGTTGGTACTAGGTGGGAATTGAACCAAGGACCCTTGGGTTGCGAACGGCCACTCTCCCACTGCGCCACACCGTCCCTAAATAGATGCATTTATTTTTTTACTTTGCTTCTTATAACTTTCAGAAAGACAATTTTAGAGAAAAATTACAACCTTAAAAATGATTTTGGGATTTTTAAACACATAAACCTTTTTACCTTTTAAATTCCTTCCTCTTCTTTCCTGACAATTTTTTTTATTGTAAAGAATAATAAATACATTTTAATTTAATTCTTCATTTTAGCTTCTGTTTTTTCGACAAAGAATATTTGTGAAATCTTTCTTCAAACTTGTTATGATTAAAATTCAAAAAAATTATTCTGGCAAATCTAGAAAATCTTTAGAATCCAATTTAAATCTTATTTCAAAGTGTTTTAAATTTATTTTAAAAGTTTTGTTCGAGAAAATGTAGAAGAAATAATGATTTGTCTTTGTTAGAAATATAGCTTGGTCCAATTTGTTACATATTCTAACAAAATGCAGATTGGATTTTAACCTAAATAAAACATGTCATCAAAATTCTAAAATTAATTTTAATCAGGAAAAATTACTAGTGATGATCCATAAATTACTTTTTAAATTTTTTTCCAAAAAGATTCGGATTAGCTAGTTTTTCTCTTCTTTTTTTCGGTTGAATTCTGAATTTTAAAGAATCGAAATTGAAGATAAACTATGTTTCAAAATTAAATTTTCATTTTTTTTCCCGTTTTCTCTTCTTTTAAACCGTTCAATTAAGTGTTTGGTTTTTTTATCATTTATTCTCTACAAAAAACCTTCCGTAAAAGGAAAAAAAATGTACGACGGAATGACAGACATAAATACCCAATTATATATATATATATATATATATATATATATATATATATATATATATATATATATATATATATATACATATATATATATATATATATATATATATATATATATATATATATATATATAGTAAAGGTAAATTGAGCAAATTGGCTATTTCTGGCAATTTTTTAAAGTGTGTATCAAACTGGTAGCCCTTTGCATTAATCAGTACACGAGAAGTAGATCTTGGCTTCAAAAAGGTTGGTGACCCCTGCATTAAACCGATCCATGGTGGAAAATAGGTTGGGGTCATTTGATCAACCTTCAGGTTGGACGTATGATATCCTGTTTAACACGTCTAAAAAGGTGCAAAGGGGACAAAAGAAGGCCAGAGACGGATAAGGTTAACGGACACTGACAGCACAGAAATGTCCACTGATTTGTTATAAAAAATCACTATTTTGGCACACCTATCATTGGGCAGTTTGGCCCATTCCTCTTTGCAGCACCTCTTAAGCTCCATCAGGTTGGATGGGAATTGGTGGTTTTCATTCAGGATGTCTCAGTACATTGCTGCATTCATCTTTCGCTCTATCCTTACTTGTCTCCCAGTTCCTGCCGCTGAAAAATATCCCCACAGCATGATGCTGCCACCCCCATGCTTCACTGTAGAGATGGTATTGGCCTGGTGATGAGCAGTGCGTGATTTCCACCGAAGAGTTCAATCTTTGTCTCATCAGACCAGAGAATTTTGTTTCTCGTGGTCTGGGAGTCTTTCAGGTGAATTTTGGTAAACGTTTTAGTGGCCAGCCTTCTACCCTCTACCATAAAGGCCTGATTTGTGGTTTGCTGCAGAAATGATTGTCCTTCTGGAAGGTTATCCTCTCTCCACATAGGAATGCTGTAGCTCTGCTAGAGTGACCATCAGGTTACTGGTCATCTCCCTGACTAGACTAAGATGAATGCAGCAATGTACAGCGACATCCTGGATGAAAACCAATGCTTCACATCCAACCTGATGGAGCTTGAGAGGATGCTGCAAAGAGGAATGGGTCAAACTGCCCAAAGATACTGTAGGTGTACCAAGCTTGTAGCATCGTATTCAAAAATACTTTAGGCTGTAATTGCTGCCAAAAGTGCATCAACCAAGTATTGAGCAAGGCTGTGAATGTATGTACATGTAATTTTTCATCAATTTGCCCAAAAAATGTTTTACACTGTCATTATGGGGTATCATATGAAGAATTTTGAAGATAAAAATAAATGTATTTCATTTTAGATCAAGGCTGTGACATCCCAAAATGTGGAGAAAGTGAAACACTGTGAATACTTTCCGGATGCTATTATAATATGGGACCTTAAGTAAAATAGGAATGTCCATCGTACCTGTTCTTCCTGGGAGTCAATCCCCACCAGGTCTGCATCCATCTCCCTGCAGGCTTCAACACTTCCCTTCCAAGTTTTCCAACCTTGGTAATATGGTGTGTCGAGGAAGAGATAACACTTGGAGCGGAACCACAGCCATCCTTGCATGCAGGGCTCACACAATGTTAAAACTAGTGGGAAACAAAGACATTGACACAAATAACCTTTGGATCTTTAATGTGGAACCACCCAACACTCATACGATTCAGAATTCCATCAAACATTTATAGGGGAAAAAGCCTTAACAACAAAGGGTTTTACTTCGTACTAAAGATGTCGCAATCCCGAATATGGGATCGATCGGGCCGATATTTGCCTTTTTTAACGGATTGCCTGCCAAACCCAGCTGCAGCGGTGTTACGTGACTAAGGATTATACTCGCGCTCAGGGAGACCCAAACACATTTGTTACACACATGCAGGAATTCCAGGAGGGTTTCTGTTTTGTCACAATTTTCACCAAGTTTCAAGGACCAAGTCTCTCTCTATCACTGGAGGACTTAAGAAAAATGAACGCTACACACATGAAGCTAAACCACTTCAATGTAAAGTAAAGGAGTTTGATTCAGATGTCGAAACCATCGATATCTAGCAAAATAGCTACTTATAAACAACATTAAAGTGATTATATCGATATTTTTCTTTTTTTTATCAGAGTATCAGTTTTTTGGCAATTTTTGTTACTGTTTACAAAGAGAGGGAGTAAGTCTCTGGGTACACAAAGGCTTTGAAGGCACAACCCAAATGATTTAAGTGGAGGCCAATAGTAGATTTGTTTTTTTAAGTTAATGTGCCCAAGTCACTTTATTTTGTGAAATCAATTGGAAGTAGCATTCAATACCACATGCTTAATACATCAACGGATTTACAACAATAGCAGCAAATAATAGGGGTGCAACGATTGGTCGATACATCGATTTATATTGCTAAAGTTCGAGTATACTGATTTGTTGCCGGAAAGTTTGCCTTTAAAAAGTTAGCTATTGATCCAAGATTGTTTGAAGAGGAAATCAAACAATTTTATCGATACTAGGTGCTCGAGAAAAGTCTTGACAAACGCCACAAGACAATAGTTTAATCTGTGACGTGTGTGTACCTTTAAGAGATGGTGCTCTTGAGTGCAATGTGTGCGAGTCCCGCAAGATTTGGGGTGTCTTTGTGTTCAGTGTTTAAACGTGAGTTGTGGCGGACAGCAGCTCTTGTATGTATGTGTGCTTTCACTCTGAGAGTTTGTTACCCGCTTGTTAAGAAAGCGTTTGAGACAAGAGTGTCATTTACATTTACTGTCTGTCTTTCTCTGCTATGACGACATGCCACTACACAATGATCAAGTCGCAACACAACTTTAAACCACATAAGACGCGGCCGACACAATGGAAGTGACAGTTGAGCAAGTTACCTCGACACACCGACTCTCAGAAATGAGGAAACAAGGGACCAACACCATCAAAAGGATTCTACCCAAAATTAAAGAAATACATTTGAAAATGACTAATACAATATACCCTACTTTTTTTTTTAAAATAAAACTTTAACATTGAGGTTGACGGCTGTTATATCTGTAGAACTGTAGAGAATGTGAATCATTTGTTTGTGGAATGTGACACTGTACTTTTGTTTTGGGAGATCATAAATAAGCTGAGATACAAGAGTGTGGAGATGTCCTCATTTACAATAGAAGAGAACACATTCGGCACATTTATAATTTTTGGTGTGCTTGTCAATATTTTAATATAAAAATTGTTTTAAACATAAATGTCGATTTCTGGAAGTAAAACATACATTTTCACTTTGACTTAAAGGCCTACTGAAATGAGATTTTCTTATTTAAACGGGAATAGCAGGTCCATTCTATGTGTCATACTTTATCACTTAGCGATATTGCCATATTTTTGCTGAAAGGATTTAGTAGAGAACATCGACGATAAAGTTTGCGCGTGACGTCACGAGTTGCAGGGCTCCACACATATTCACATTGTTTTTAATGGGATCCACCAGCAGTAAGAGCAATTCGAACCGAGAAAGCGACAATTTCCCCATTAATTTGAGCGAGGATGAAAGATTTGTGAATTAGGATATTGATAGTGAAGGACTACAAAAAAAAAAAAAAGCGACGCTCCGGGCGGCGGCAGTGTAAGCGTTTCAGATGTAATTAGACACATTTACTTGGATAATTCTGGAAGATCCCTTATCTGCTTATTGTTTTGATAGTGTTTTAGTGAGATTTTAAAGATTGTAAAGACATACCTCAAGGTCGGATGGCTGCGGTGAACACGAAGTGTCTCAGAGAGAAGCCGAGGAGCCAAGCTCACAGCTGCCTTTTAAACAGCTGCTGCAGGACGACGAATAATCCAATGATTTCTCCGGTAAGATATATATCGCAATTTCCCCATCCAAAAACATGCTGGTTGACGTAGAGAAAACATGTTCGCTTGACCGCTCTGTGTTAAAGCTTCACAACAAACAAAGAAACACTGGCTGTGTCTTGGTGCTAAAGACAGCTGCAATCCACCACTTTCCACCAACAGCATTGTTCTTTATAGTCTCAATCATTAAGTTGACACATTGCAAAAGATTCAGCAACACAGATATCCAAAATACTGTGTAATTACGCCATGAACAGAGACGACTTTTAGCCGTGTTTGGTGCAGCGCTAATATTTCCTTACAGTCCATGACGTCACGCGTACGCGTCATCACTCCGCGAGGTTTTCAACAAGAAACTCGCGTGAAATTTAAAATTGCAATTTAGTAAACTAAAAAGGCCGTATTGGCATGTGTTGCAATGTTAATATTTCATCATTGATGTATAAACGATTAGACTGCGTGGTCGGTAGTAGTGGGTTTCAGTAGGCCTTTAATGATTTCAAATTATTAATTACATTTTGGGAAATGGTACTTCTAATTCCTTGACATGTTTTGTTAGTTAAAGACAAAAATGTTGCTCAACCTGGTGGACGTGTGAAAATGTTTAGATATGTTGAATGTGCCTTGATTTGTAAGTACAATTGTACAATAAAAATTAAAAAAACCCACCATCAACGGGGTTAAGCTACTGCTTCTGCACACCCGGGACGCTGTCCGCCATCGGTCAATGCGAGGGCGGAGAACAGATACTTTATTTAGCAGATAAATCTGGATTTAATTAACCTTCTATGATCACTTTTTCAATATTCAAAAAGTTTTCAAAAAAGTGCAATAACCAACATTTTAACAGTAGATTTATCTACTGTGGGTTACTGGACTTTCTTGAAAACTTCTTGAATATTGAAAAAGTGATCATAGAAGGTTAATTAAATCCAAAGTGTTGGTTGCATTTTATTCAAAGAAGATGTAAATGTATTGGCCATTAATTGTTGTTTTGCTGCTTGTTTGTATCCATAATTCATGTATACATTATTCCCCTTACAAGGAATAACAGTAATATAAGAAACCTGCAGTGTGCCCTATCTACTATTTATTTCACTCCCACACTGCTTGATTTTTTTTTTTATTGGCTAAAAAGTTACTGAATCAATTTCAACTCTCTGTATCGTTTTGGATCGTATCAGTCTAAAAAAATATTGCATCCATCTTCTCTCAGAAAATCCAAAAAGAACTTGGTAGTATATGCTACTTTGCTGGCTAGAAGACTCATAGCGCTAAATTGGAAAATTGCGGCGGGGTTGACACACCCGCTGCATTAGAGATTATATTCTTTATTTCCTTAAACTGGAGAAAATTAGGCTGACATTGAACAATTGTTCTGTGAAATTTAAAGAAGTATGGGGTGGTTTCCTAAAATATGTAAAAGAGACTGATATCAAATATAACACCGATTGAAAATTGATTGAAAAGTAATTGGTTGGCCTTTCGTCTGCTTTTGTGTATGCCGCACCGTGTTAGAAACACTCAGAAGTGCAGTTGTTTGTGGTTTCATGTCAATATACAAACCCCGCTTCCATATGAGTTGGGAAATTGTGTTAGATGTAAATATAAACAGAATACAATGACTTGCAAATACTTTTCAACCCATATTGAATTGAATGCACTACAAAGACAAGATATTTGATGTTCAAACTCATAAACTTTTTTTTTTTTTTTTTTGCAAATAATAATTAACTTAGAATTTCATGGCTGCAACACGTTCCAATGTAGTTGGGAAAGGGCATGTTCACCACTTTGTTACATCACCTTTTCTTTTAACAACTCTCAATAAACCTTTGGGAACTGAGGAGAGACATTTTTGAAGCTTTTCAAGAGGAATTCTTTCCCATTCTTGTTTTATGTACAGCTTAAGTTGTTCAACAGTCCGGGGTCTCCGTTGTCGTATTTTAGGCTTCATAATGCGCCACACATTCTCAATGGGAGACAGGTCTGGACTACAGGCAAGCCAGTCTAGTACCCGCACTCTTTCACTATGAAGCCACGCTGTTGTAACAAGTGACTTGGCATTGTCTTGCTGAAATAAGCAAGGGCGTCCATGATAACGTTGCTTGGATGGCAACATATGTTGCTCCAAAAGCTGTATGTACCTTTCAGCATTAATGGGGCCTTCACAGATGTGTAAGTTACCCATGCCTTGGCCACTAGTACACCCCCATACCATCACAGATGCTGGCTTTTCAACTTTGCACCTAAAACAGTCCCGATGGTTCTTTTCCTCTTTGGTCCGGAGGAACAACGTTCACCGTTTCCAAAAAACAATTTGAAATGTGGACTCGTCAGACCATAGAACACTTTTCCACTTTGCATCAGTCCATCTTAGCTGAGCTCGGGCCCAGCAAAGCCGGCGACGTTTCTGTGTATCGTTGATAAATGGCTTTGGCTTTGCAATGTAGAGTTTTACCTTGCACTTACAGATGTAGCGACCAACTGTAGTTACTGACAGTGGTTTTCTAAGTGTTCCTGAGCCCATGTGGTGATATCCTTTACACACTGATGTCGCTTTTTGATGCAGTACCGCCTGAGGGAACGAAGGTCCGTTATATAATCGCTTACGTGCAGTGATTTCTCCAGATTCTCTAAACCTTTTGAAGATTTTACGGACCGTAGATGGTAAAATCCCTAAATTCCTTGCAATAGCTCGTTGAGAAATGTTGTTCTAAAGTCGTGACCCTTGCCCCATCCTTGTATGTGAATTACTTAGCATTTCATGGAAGCTGCTTTTATACCCAATCGTGGCACCCACCTGTTCCCAATTAGCCTGCACACCTGTGGGATGTTCCAAATGTGTGTTTTATGAGCATTCCTCAACCTTATCAGTATTTATTGCCACCTTTCCCAACTTCTTTGTCACATGTTGCTGGCATCAAATTCTAAAGTTAATGATTATTTGCAAAAAAAAAAAGTTTATCAGTTTGAACATCAAATATGTTGTCTTTGTAGCATATATATATATATATATATATATATATATATATATATATATATATACCCCTAATTCATCATTTAAAAAAATCCATCCATCCATCTATTTTCTACTGCTTGTCCCTTTCGGGGTCACGGGGCGTGCTGGAGCTTATCAATTTAAAAAAATATATTTAAATTTTTTTTTTATAAGAATCAATTTAAAAAATATGTTTTTAGTCTATCTTCATGCAACCAGAAGGAGCTTTTCTAAAATGCAACCTGTTTTAAAAAAGTTTCATTTTAATTATTATACCAAATAGTACTTTGCGAGAATGGGTTTGAATTAAGAATAAATTCTGAATCGAGTCGTCACCCCAGGAATCGGTATCGGAGAGAATTGTTCAGTGCACAAAGATTCACACCCTTAACCATTACCATTACCCTAACCATTTTTATTTAATTTAAAGCCAGTGACTGATTGAAATACATTACACATGTAATAACACTGTATTGATGAGCCCAGATGTTATGTGCGAGTCACATCTGCAAGTTTTTTCTGCCTAGATGAAACACGCATAACAGACAACGAATGTGGTTTAAGTGCTATCACCTTTTTCCGAGCAGTGTTTCTTCACTGGGAAACTGTCATACTTTAAGATGACTCCCATGGTCCAGTTGAGACTGTCACGCTCTCTGGCCAGCTCCTTCACTCGCCCCCGCAGCTGGGAGACCTGGGCAAATAGCTGCTGGTTCTCATCGGTCAGGTTGGCGTTCTCTTGCCGCCGCTCCGCCACGACGTCGTTTACTGAGGTTAAGAGGAGGGAAAGCGCTTTACCTTCACTCTCAGAGAGAGAGAGAGGCCTTGCGGGCGGACGTACTGTGGAGGGCGAGGGTGATGATGACGGACATGAGGATGATGCAGATGATGCCCAGGCCGGCTGATGCCATCTTGATGGACGTGTGAAGGGAAACCTTCCCCAAATTGTCTGCCAGGAGAAGAGAAAGGGAAAGTTTGAAGGCAAATGATACTTTTTCATTCACTCTAAAGAAGCAGGGGTGCGCAAAGTTGGCCTAAAGGAGCCATTTCCAGGCTGCAGCTAATGTTTTAGTGTCCCGTGGTATATTCTAAAACCACAATTATAGTGTTATCTAAACTTAACAGTGTTTTGAGATAAGAGCTATTTGTCATGGTTTAAGTTGCAAGCAAAAAAAAAATTGAGCTACAAGCATCGCTGCCACTAGCTGGCGTAGCGACTATTAGAATAAACCCAGTAACATCCGGTCTTAAGTCACCAGCATTAGCTTATAGCTAGAGATCGACATTTTTTTTTTTTGCCAAGCATAAGAAGGAAGAAAATGTGTCTGAAGACAGTGCTGAGAAGAAGAAGTGGATTTTATTCATTGAATCAAAGAAACAAATCATCACAAACATGACAGCGTGCAGCAAGCTAACTTGGTGAAGAAGTTGGAGCATAGCACTGCTCATCTGCCATACACTGAAACAGAATTGGTTGATAATGCCAGCCAAGGACGTTAAAATCATGTCTTAACGGCGGACATGTGTTAATGAAAATATGGAGAAGCAGCTGCAAGGAGATACCATACAAGTCCGCTCTCCAAGATATACGCTGTATATTTTACTCACATTATTTCATAAAACTGTTTGTACTAAATTATATTGTACTGTATTTCTATTGGTACCTTTTCGGAAACATGATAACAGGACATCTGCTGATTGGAGTGAGCATTGTATCGATACATTGGAAGATGTTGGCAGCCGTTCAAGATACCCTAAAGCTGCCGCAAATAATTGAAGGATGGGCAGAGTTGTGGGAACTTAGACTTTAGCGATTTCTGAACCAAATCACAAATTGGATAACATCTCGTAGAAGCTTTCCGCAAGGCGAAATTATGATCAATTTGGGAGCCAGAACGGACAATTAGAGCAGACAAACCCTCGTAATGCGTCTGCTGGCCCCAACCAAAACAATCCTTATCTACAATTTAGCTACCTTTTGCGTCTGATGTAGATTAATTTCAATGGGCAACATTGATTAGCATACAAGTGTTTTAAACTAAAAATGCCGTCATAGAAACAATTGAGCTCCTAATGGGAGAAAGGGAGAGGTGTCTCAACGTATTCTCAAGTTGTTCTTTTTCTTTTTTTTTTCCCAAGATGGCACCTCTGTAGTGGCTGTGTTGGCAGGAGTTCTGTGCTCTTGGGTCGTCATTTTGTGTTTTTCTCTTGTTTTCATGTGTTTTGTATATATATATATATATATACATTTTTTTCTTGCCTTTTGGTTCGGGACCCTTTGGGACTGTGTGACAAGGGGTGGCACTTTCATGACTTCTGCGATGCTCTTTTGTGGGCTTCTGGATCTACCTCCCGGGAGCCTTTTTGGCCATGGAGACCAGCGTCTGGGTCTCTGCCACACCAGAGTCCGTTTGGAGAGACTGCAGGAGATGCAGATGAAGAGACAGGGCTGCAGAGCTAGCACTGTGCGCCGGGACGGACAATCTTCACAGTGTCTTGGCTGAATGAGCAGGTATCAGACACCTCAGTCTCCTTGGACGCATCGTCGCTCATCCATGCAGAGTGGACACTGGCCGACAGCGATCTCTTGGTTGCTTTGTTGGGTCTGCTCCTGGCCATGCTACCTCCACCCCAGCAGACGATGGCGTGGAACACCGCAGAGGCCACCACAATGTATATGTTTCTTTTACTTTTTATTCATAGCTGTATGTAGAAGTGGCTGGTTGCATCAGCTCTGCTCTTTTAATGTATTGAATGTCCTTTGTGTTCTTTGATGTTTCCCTCTTACACACATGTAAGAGGTATGAGTTGTTTTTTCCCTTGGCCTCAGTCTGGACCCCCTCCCCAGGGGCCCAGGTTTAGACCCATTTTTTTTTTTTTTAAATAGGGTACAGAACCACCAATATCAAAGCGTTAACTTTTCTGTTTTGCTTTTTTATTTTGCTTTTTGCGCGATACTTGTACCAAAAGGGGCCGTTACCTGGGAACATCAAATAAAGATCAAAGTTTAGCTAAACTGTTGTATCGTTTTGACTTACGAAGATGGGGTTAAGTTATTTTTACATTTGTACAATAATTCAAAGTGTAAAAATTAGGGAAACCTTATTCTTATCATATGTCATTCACAATCCTTATGAAAGACAAGAACACCTATATTTTTCTTTTTTCATGCAATCTAAATCATAAATAAACAATAGCAAAAGTCAGCTAACAACTGAGTCAATTCTATTTGCCTATTAAAAACAAACACCTCCAACAACGTTTATATACACACTGTAAGAATATACATATAATGTAGTTACAGGCACATTCCTGACAACATGTAATATTTACATATTTTGCTCATTTTAAGCATACGGCGACGTATTAATTACACAGACACATCACGTTTGCTTTTCTCTTCAACAACAACACAACTGATCATGGCAGATGTCATTGATTGATTGATTGATTGATTGAAACTTTTATTAGTAGATTGCACAGTTCAGTACTGCGATGAGGTGGCGACTTGTCCCGGGTGTACGGCGCCTTCCGCCCGATTGTACCTGAGATAGGCATCAGCGCCCCCAGCAACTCCAAAGGGAATAAGTGGTAGAAAATGAATGGATGGATGACACAGTTCAGTACATGAATTGATTAACGTGGACCCCGACCTAAACAAGTTGAAAAACTTATTCGGGTGTTACCATTTAGTGGTCAATTGTACGGAATATGTACTGAACTGTGCAATCTACTAATAAAAGTATCAATCAATCAATCAATCAACATATTCCGTACAATTGACCACTAAATGGTAACACCCAAATACGTTTTTCAACTTGTTTAAGTCGGGGTCCACGTTAATCAATTCATGGTAATGAAAGATTATTATGAAAGATAACACGGACTACATTGGGATTTCATATCTTTAAAAATAGATCGTCTGCGTTAGCGTTTAGAAAAACAATATCGTTAATACTTGGTTAATATTCAGGTCACGAGATGTAAATGGAGTATTGTTAGCACTTTTTGGATGGTTATTTAGAGGGCTTTGTGTACCAAACAGAGGCGCTCCAATTGACTCTATTGTTCACTGACTTTAGCTAACATTTATTTATAATTTAGAATGCTTAAAAAAAGAGAAACATACGTGTTCTTGTCTTACATAGTTATTGAAAACTAAAGGCTAAATCACAAAAAAGTGCAGTTTCCTTCTAAGACTGGGTGCTTTGTTAGGTTCCCATAACAATGTTACATACAATATTTCCAGTGCCGTGCACAATATTGTTATTCCCATAGTTTTGTGTCGTGAAAGCAGTATCTTTTTCAGCACTGTACAAGAGTTGGTCTTCTCCAAAGTACCATGACAGATGTGACGTGGACCGGACGCCTTCTCCTTTGTCCAGACGTCGTCATAGACCTCCTCAAAGTCGCTGTGCTTCTCTGGAAGTGACATGACACTACTTTTAATTTATTATTTATGTTATTTGCAGTGGCTGCACAACATCGCATCTGCCTGTTCAGCTGCGTTCAACTGACTTAAACACAAACCGCTGCCCCCGGTGGAGGGGAGTGCGATCTGCAAGCAGTTTGGGGTTACGCTTTCAAAGCAGGACAACAAGAAAGGTTCTAGAACCTTGTACGTTGAGATGTGGTCCCCACGTCTCCAAGCTGCCCCTCACGTCTTCATAGATAACTTCATCACTGGGCCTGTCTGGACATAGCAAAACATACATCACTGTGGATGTGGTAACTTATGTTAACGTCATCATCTTTTTATTTTTGTTCTATTCACCACTGCACTGTTACTTACTAGCCTTGGAAATATTATTTGTTTATATATTTAATTAATTTTGATATTAAGGTTTACACTGAACAAGAGAGCACAGTCTACCAAGTCAAATTCCTTCTGTGCTACAAATACCACAGCAGGCACAAGTCATTAAAACAACATTGAGAACTTGTTGAATTAGGTCTTGATGTTGACCAACTCAAACATAACGTTGGAAGAGCATGCTTTTTGATTATGTTTCATCAATGTTGGGTTTTGACGCTGATTTGACCATTGAAATTTGGTCAATTTCCAACCAATAATCTACAACACAAACACAATGTTGAAACAACATGCTTTTTGACGACGTTTATTCAATCTTGCTTTCTGATGTTGATTTGACCAATTGAACTTTGGGTCATTTTCCAACCAATATTCTACATATATATAATATATAATATAACATTGAAACAACATGCCTCTTGACGTTTATTCATTGCCAGGTTGTGATGTTGATTTGACCATTGAAATTTGGTAAATATGGTGATTTCCCAACTAACAACGTGGCTCCAACATTGGACATCAACGTTGTCTAAATTTAAAAATACAACTATTTTGCAATGTTGTTTCAAAGTCAGTTTTAAAGGACGCAGACAGTAATCGACATTGTATCAATGTCTTGGCCAACAAAGCTGACTCTGATAGTTACTGATGACTAAACTCCATGTTTTGTCTTGTTTTTTGGTTCAAATATCACCGAGAAAGATTGGTAAATGTCATTAATGTATTTTAAGGTAGCCTCAGTTGACTTCACACTTCAGTAAACACACATCCTCAAAGCACAGCGTATTCAAACACATGACTTACTGTGAGACTTGAACTTGACTGTCACATAATTTAGGTCTTCTTCTGCCATCTTCAACAAATATTCCACTTCATCACAGCCAGCCCCAACGTCAGACCGCTGCGGCTCGAGCTCTCACTGTCTGGTCAAAAATGAAACTAAAATTTAGAAACACATGACAACCACTTCAAACCCTGTTCTTCTTTTTGAGGATATGATGCAAAGCAGGCAAGTGTGGACGCGCGATTTGATGCTTCTGGCGGGTGGCTCATGTATGACACCATATATTTAGGGCTGTCTAATGATGGATTTTTCAAATCTGATTATTGAGACTTTTGATTATTTGCAGTGGCTAAGTATACAGTATTGTACTTAAGATGTACACAGTATTGTACTTAAAAGTACACATGATTGTACTTATAAAAGTAATTAGTATCCTAGCAGGCAAAAGACATTGATACAAAGTTGATAATACGTCCTGTCCTTTAAAACTGACTTTGAAACGAGGTTGCAAAATAGTTGTATTTGTAAATTGGGATATCGTTGGTGTCTAACTTGGGATCAAAGTTGTTGGTTGGGAAATGACCTACATTCAAAGGTCAAATCAACATTACAACCTGACATTGAATAAACCTTGTCAAAAAGCATGTTTTTTCAATGTTGTATTTGTGTTGTAGAATATTGGTTGGAAAATTACCAAAATTCAATGGTCAAATCAACATCAGAGTCCAACATTGATTTAACGTCAAAAAGTATGTTGTTTGACGTTATGTTTATGCTCAACGTCAGGACCTAATTCAACAAGTTCTCAACATTGGTTTAAAGTCTTGTGCCTGCTGGGATTGCACTTCCAAAAGTACACATTATTGTACTTACAAAAGTACACAGAATGATGTTTACAGAAGTACACAGTATTGTACTTGCAAAAGTACACTGTATTTTATCAAGAAGCATACACATTATTTTTTACTTATCAAAGTGCACAGGATTGTACTCAACAAAAGTAAACAGTTATGGACTTTTGAAAAGTACACCATGTCATAGTAAGTCATAATAAGGTACAAAGTAGTATACTTACAAAAGTATTATTTATTTCACTTACAAAATATACAGTGATGTACTTACAAATGTACACATCATTGTACTTCCAAAAGTAGATTGTATTTTACTTCCAAAAGTAGACAGTAGCTCACTACAAAAAGTACACAGTATTATACACAGTAGTCTATTTACAAAAGTACACATTATTATACTTAGAAAACTGGTCATTTCCCAACCAACAACATGGATCCAACATTAGACATCAATGTTGTCCCAATTTACAAGTACAACTATTTGTTTCAAATTCAGTTTTAAAGGACATGTTTGTATGAACGTCTTTTGACTGCTAGGATTCTAATTACTTTAATAAGTACAATCATGTGTACTTTTACGTATAATACTGTACAATACCATTAGCAAAAAAATAATAAAAAATAACAAAATATCCCCTAAAAACAGTTGTCTTCTATTTTCCGTTGGAGAGGTCTTCAGAAGCGGTGCTGCGGGGGGGTTGTGAAATTTTTAGATGATTGGACTTTTTTTGTCACAACTCGTGCGCATTCTAATGCGCGTACGCTTTGCTGAGCGCACCTCCAAGCATGCCCCTGTGTGTGCCACTCCTGCAGCAGCTGCGTAAGTACTCTCCAATCAACACACCTCGCTCCACTTCCCCTTCCTGACCCCCCACGGCTTCCGCTCTTCCCACCATACACGCTATTCTCCAGCAGCACCAGTCCCGCTTTGCTAACTTGAAGAACAAGCTTTAGGCTGCCTTCGCCAGCCTGCTCTCAAGGCTGGACACCAGAGAATCAGAATCAGAATCAGCTTTATTGTCATTGCGCAGGGTAACGAGATTGAGGCCATTCCATACAGTGCGATGTGTGCATGCAAAAAAACAATGTGTAAATATATAAAAATGTAAAAAATATACAAGTGCAAAAAAAGGTGTGGAAAAGAACAGTGTACATTCTATACTCTCTGGGTTCTGGGCCAGAACCCCCTCTCCATCTGCATTGGATCTGGGCGCCTCCCCGGCTGCAGCAACCTGGACTACCTCCCTCTCCCGGTAACCGAAGATTGCTCCCCCGAGAACCTTTGAGGGAGATTTTAAACTATGCTGGGGATTTTTGGTCCAGTGCTAATTTATATTTCAGCACCAGCCCCCTCACTACTCGTCTGATGGAGCCAAGATTGCCTTCCTGTTTTCCCTCCTGTCAGGCAGAGCCCTGCAGTGGGCCACAGCGGCAGTTGACCAGAGTAATGGGCTAGGAACTGACTACTCTGCCTTCCGCGCTGAGTTACGCGTCGTTTTTGACCATCCAGTGGATGGGGGGGGAGTTCGCACCCTCACAGCTGACAGCGAGTGGGGTGACAAGGCACTCCAGAGTGCAGTGCCAGTACGGACTCAGTGAAGTGAAGCGGTAACGGACGGCCTTTAACTGGACCGACCGACTTCCTACCGGGCCTTAATGGAACTCGCTCTCCAGATGGACTGGAGACTTATCGAGCAAGCCGCAGAGGAAGTGCACAGCAGCCCAGGCCCAAGCGCTCGCACCAGGAAGCCCGCTGTCATGTGGCCACCAGTATTCCCCTTGGGCCCACCGGCACAGATGAGCCCATGCAGCTGGGCAGATTCCGCCAAGCAGCTGAGGAACGGGAGAGACGCTTTCAGCAACACCTCTGTCTCCACTGCGGGGTGGCTGGCCATGAGATTAGGAACTGCCCAACATGGCCAAAAGGGCAAGGCTCACTAGTCGGCGGAGTCCTGGTGAGTCATACCTCCGTTCCCCACAAGAAAAGAAATCCTGGCATCCTCTTCCCAGTAACATTTACTTGGAGCTCCAAGTAACGTTATCTTGGAGCTCCAAGAACGTGCCCATCAAGGCCTACCTGGATTCTGGAGCGGACGACAATCTGATGGATCGGGAGTTCGCACGACAGGCTGGAATCCAGTTCCTACCTCTCGAGACCTCCCTACCGCCACAAGCCCTGGACGGACACCCCGTTGGTCCCATAACCCACTGGGCGGAACCCCTCTCACTTACCCTCTCATGGAACCATACCAAGACCATTAGCCTCTGGGTTCTGGACACCCCTATCGCACCCCTAGCCCTTGGTTGCTCATGGCTCTGCAAACAGGATCCCCACATCTCTTGGTCGACGCGCAAAATCCTGCCCTGGACCGCTGTAGGCCACACTAACTGCCTCGAATCCGCAGTTCCCCCGAGCGCCAGTCCCAAGGCCGTCTTACCTCCCACGGACCTCTCTATCAGTCAATCAATCAATCAATGTTTACTTATATAGCCCTAAATCACAAGTGTCTCAAAGGGCTGCACAAGCCACAATGACATTCTTGGCTCAGATCACACATCAGGGCAAGAGAAAACTCAACCCAATGGGATGAGAATGAGAAACCTTGGAGGGGACCGTAGATGTGGGGACCCCCCAGGGCGACCGGTGCAATGGACGTCGAGTGGATCTAGCATAATATTGTGAGAGTCCACTCCATAGTGGATCTAACATAATAGTGTGAAAGTCCAGTCCATTGTGGGGCCAGCAGGAGATCATCTTGAGTGGAGACAGGTCAGCAGCGCAGAGACATCCCCAACTGATGCACAGATGAGTGGTCCACCCTGGGTCCTGACTTTGAACAGCTAGCTCTTCATCTGTGGTCACCAAATCTGTGCCCCCCCCCACCCCCCTCCACGATGGAGAGGGGGCCAGAGCAGAAAAGAAACGGGAGATTTACTCGTCTAAAAGGGGGGTCTATTTAAAGGCTAGAGTATACAAATGAATTTTAAAATGGGATTTAAATGCTTCTAATGCTCTAACGTTCTCCCGGTCTATAACGACCTGGCTGCAGACTTCCGCAAGGAACAGGCACTCTCCCTTCCCCCGCATTGACCATATGATGGCTCCATACATCTGGTTCCCAAAACTGTCCATGCACCTAGCCGCCTTTAGAATCTGTCCGTGCCCGAAAAGAAGACCATGCAGGACTAAATTTCGGACTCTCTCGCCTCCGGCACCCTCGAAGTCCCTGGTGGAAGCGGGATTCTTCTTTGATGGCAAGAAGGACGGATTTCTACGCCCGTGTATTGAAGATCAAAATTAAGAAAAGATGCCCTCACCCTCTCCTGAGCTCTTCCTTCAGTCCCTTGCCCCCGCCACCGTTTTTAGTAAATTGGATATCCACAATCAGGGAGGGCGATGAATGGAAGGCCTTCAACACGCACCTGGGGCACTTCGAATACCGGGTGATGCCTTTCGGCCTGACGAACGCCCCGGCGGTTTTACAGGCCCTGGTCAACGAGGTACTCCGAGACATGTTGGACCGGTTTGTTATTGTGTACCTTGACAACATTCTATTTTTCTCTGAAACCCTACTGGAAAGCCATGTCCTGCAGCGTCTACTGGAGAACCACCTGTTCGTCAAGGCTGAAAAATGTGAGTTCCACAATTCGTCAGTGTAGCAAGATCCTGCTTGTTCTTCTGGGAGCACAGGAAAGGAGCAGCACACTCGAGCAGGTTTACACTTTTTAATTGCTGTTTGTTCACACAAATGTCAGTTTTGGCTTTTCAGCCCGTACTTGCAATCCACAATGTTTTTTTAGTTATTTCTTCACTTCGGCTTTTCAGTCGATCGTCCTCCGCTCCGCGTGTGTCCTCTGCTCCGCCTGTGTCCTCTCTCCCTCAAGGTTTCCCACGCCGCTAATAAAGGAACAGGTGATTAGATAACTCGTTCCAGCTGAGCTCATCTACTCACCTGTCAGCTGCTTCATGGCCGATCGCTGCACACACCCCGCCCGCAGGGAACGCGTGGACCACGCCCCTGCCACAGTCAGTTAACTAGCTGGGCCACATTATTCAAAAGGGACACTTTTGGGCGAGAGAGGAAGTCGGCCACGGCCATCTGGTGCCCGGCCTGTGGACCACCTGGAAGTTGTAGGGCTGTAATGCCAGGTACCACCGGGTGATCCGCGCATTAGCGTCTTTCATGCGGTGGAGCCATTGTAGCGGTTTGTGGTCTGAGCAGAGACTGAATGCGCGCCCCAGCAGGTAGTAGCGGAGGGCCCCCACCGCCCACCGGATGGCGAGGCACTCCCTCTCCAATGTGCTGTACCTCGCCTCCCGGTCCGAGAGCTTCCGGCTGATGTACAGTATGGGGCGGTCGGCGCCCTCCACCCGCTGTGACAGTACCGCCCCCAGTCCCCGGCTCGACGCGTACGCCTGCAGACAAAAAGGGATGTTAAAATTTGGCATGTGCAGTACCGGCTCCTCACAGAGTGCTGCTTTTACCTTCTCAAATGCCCGCTGGCACTGCTCCGTCCACTGGACCAGTTCTGGAGCACCCTTTCGGGTGAGGTCAGTCAGTGGGCTGGTCCATTCCGCGAACTGGGGAATGAACCGGCGGTAATAGCCTACCAAACCCAAAAACTGCCTCACCTCTTTTTTCGTCTTGGGAGGTGGACAGGCCGCGATGGCCGCCGTTTTGTCCACCTGGGGCCGCACCTGTCCCCCCCCCAAGTGGTACCCCAGATACTGTACCTCCCTCCCGCCGGGTTGGCGGTGAGCCCCGCCCGCCTCAGGGACTCGAGCACCGCCCCCAACCGCTGCATGTGCTGTTCCCAGTTGCTACTCTGGATGATTACGTCATCCAGGTAGGCAGCCGCGTATGCCGCATGGGGTCGCAGCACCCGGTCCATGAGGCGCTGGAACGTGGCCGGCGCGCCGAACAAGCCAAACGGAAGTGTCACGAATTGGTACAAACCTTCCGGAGTAGCAAAGGCCGTTTTTTCTCGGGACTCTGGAGACAAGGGAATCTGCCAGTAGCCCTTCGTCAAATCCAGTGTCGTAAAAAAACGAGCAGTGCCCAGCCGATCTAGGAGCTCGTCGACCTGAGGCATTGGGTACGCGTCAAAACGTGAAATGTCATTCACCCTGCGGTAATCCCCACAGAACCGCACAGTCCCATCCTTCTTCCCTACTAAGACAATGGGACTGCACCATGCGCTGTGGGATTCTTCTATCACCCCCAACGCAAGCATAGTTTTTAATTCTTCCCGAACCACTTTACGCTTGTGTTCGGGCAGCCGATATGGCCGAGACCGCTCCGTAACCCCGGGCTGGTCTCTATGTGATGTCGGACAAGATCCGTGCGCCCGGGCCGAGAGGAGAACACATCTGAGTAGCGCCGCTGTAATTCAGCCACCGCCGCTCTCTGCGCCAATGTGAGCTGGTCATCACAGAGAAGCTGAGGGGTTGGGCCAGAGTGCGGGCTCTATGGTCCCAACTCCTCCTCTTCCCCCCCTCTACTGTTACCATGGCGACAGGCTCGGCCTCTCTCCATGCCTTCAGCAGGTTCAAATGGTATATTTGGGTGTCTCCGCGTCGGTCCGAACGCCGGACCTCATAATCGACATCCCCCACTTGCCGTGTGACCTCAAAGGGTCCTTGCCACTTTGCAAGTAATTTGGAGCTTGACGTTGGAAGCAACACAAGTACTTTTTCTCCCGGTGAAAATTGACGCAGTTGGGCCCGCTTATTATACGTGCGCTGTTGACGCTCTTGGGCAAGGCGCAAATTCTCACGTGACAAGTGCCCCACCTTGTGGAGTTTTGTCCGCATGTCCAAGACGTATTGAATCTCATTTTTGCTGGAGCTTGGACCGTCCTCCCAGCTTTCCTTAATGACGTCCAATACTCCGCGGGGCCTTTGGCCGTACAGCAACTCGAACGGTGCAAAACCGAGGGAGGCCTGAGGTACCTCCCGCATCGCAAACATTAGGGGGTCCAACCATTTATCCCAATTTTGTTTGTCCTCGTGCATAAATTTACGGATCATGGTTTTAAGCGTTTTATTAAACCTCTCCACCAGCCCGTCCGTTTGTGGATGGTATACGCTGGTGCGGATGGCCTTAATCCCCAGTAATCCGTAAAGTTCCTTTATCGTGCGTGACATAAAGGACGTGCCCTGGTCCGTCAAAATCTCTTTCGGGATTCCGATGCGGGAAATGACCGTGAAGAGTGCTTGCGCCACACTCTTGGCGGAGATGGAGAGCAACGGCACTGCTTCGGGATACCGCGTTACGTAATCCACCAGAACTAACACAAAGCGGTATCCCCGTGTGCTCAGGTTAAATGGTCCGATGAGGTCCATCCCAATTCTTTCGAACGGGACCTCCATGAGTGGTAATGGGCGTAAAGGCGCCTTTGGGGTGGCTGCGGGGTTCACCTGCTGGCAGTCCGGACAGGCCGCGCACCATCGGCGTATGTCTGCCCGGAGGCCCGGCCAATAGAATCGGACCATGACCCGATTAAGTGTTTTATCATATCCTAAATGGCCAGCCATGGGATTGAAATGTGCTGCCTGGAAAACCATTTCCCGGCGGCATTTTGGCACCAACAATTGGGTGTATTCTTCCCCGGTTTGCGTGTCACGGCCCACTCGATACAGTCTATCCCTAATAATGGAAAAATGGGGGAATACCCGCGCTTTCCCCGGGCGCACCAGCTGACCGTCCACAAAATTGATCTGATCCCAGGCCTCGCGCAAAGTTTCATCACGGGCCTGCTCGAGGGGAAAATCCTCCGTAGGTTGCCATCGGGGGACCGGGGGGGCCTCCCGCGAAGCCCCCACCGGTTCCCGCTCGGCATTCCCGGATGAAACCGCGTCGCCGCTGAGAACTGCGCGGATACTCCCCTTGCCTACTGTACATGAACGCACCCCCACACAACGTGTCACCAATTGATTGAATTCCGGCCAATTTGTTCCCAAAATTATAGGGTGCGCAAGTTGCGAGCTTACTGCAACCTTTACTTTATGCTTTTGGGTTTCATATATAATTTCAACTGGCACAGTTGGATATTCATATATATCCCCATGCACACACTTGATTCTTATCCGGGTTGCATGCCTCAACGCCCCGGGACGAACCAGGTTCGGGTGGATCATGGACTGCCTGCAGCCCGAATCCACCATCGCCCGGTATGTACTCCCTTGTATCCTTACCGGTACGCAGTACGTCTCTCCTTGATCTGGGGCGGGTGCTGGAGGCCCGACAACCTGCAACACCTGCCCCACCTCCATCACGGCGCACTCCCGGCGTACGTGTCCAGGTTGTCCGCAACCCCAGCACACCGGCCCTGGCCCCTGAGGTGCACTCTGTGAGGGAATCCCCCTGTTAGCAGCGCTGGAAACCTGGAATACACGGAAAGGCATTTCATTATTACCCCGTGTTCCCCCCCGTGATGTGTGTGTGTGTGTATTGTGTTGTTGACTGTTTGGGTGAAAAACCTGCTCGTTGGCCCCCGGTAGTCCGGTCATGGGCCTTGTTTGGTTGATGGATGTCCTGTACCCCGCCCCCCATAACGGGGCGAGCCGTCGCCGGGGCCCCGGGGTTTTTTTTTCGGACCGCCAGGTGCTCCTCCGCCAGCTTTACTGCTACCTTCACGTCAGGCGGGCTGTGGTACCGTACCCACGCAGATGTTCTCGCCAGGATGCCGTCAAGGAACTGCTCCAGGATGATCGCCTCCAGCATCTCCTGGTCCTGCCCGTTGTGCTGAAGCCATCTGATCGCTGCATCCCTTAGTCGATGAGAGAACACGAACGGCCGGCCCTCCGGCTCCAATTTCATGGCCCGGAATTGTCGGCGGTGGTCTTCGGGCCTGCTGCCTACTCGGTCCAGGATGGCGTGCCTCTGGTTGACGTAGTGCGCACGAGCCGACGCTGGGAGACTCAACGCCGCCCGCTGCGACTCCCCCGCCAAGAGTGGCAGCGCCGCGTGCCCCATTCTTCCTCCGGCCACTTGCTCTTGGTCGCCGTGGCCTCGAAGACTTCCAAAAAAGTTTGTGGGTCCTCCCCCTCCACCATGCGCTTCATGGCAGATGACCCACCCGCTGTCTCCGCTCGGCCCATCAATGCCTGCAGCATTTTGGTCTGTTGTCGGCTCGCCGCAGACACTTCCAACAGGACTTGGCCCAGCGCTTCCAGGGGGGTTGGTGCCGATATCTTCGTGATATGTTGGGTGCCACTGTAGCAAGATCCTGCTTGTTCTTCTGGGAGCACAGGGAAGGTGCAGCACACTCGAGCAGGTTTACACTTTTTAATTACTGTTTGTTCACACGAATGTCAGTTTTGGCTTTTCAGCCTGTACTTGCAATCCACAATGGTTTTTTAGTTATTTCTTCACTTCGGCTTTTCAGTCGATCGTCCTCCGCTCCGCGTGTGTCCTCTGCTCCGCCTGTGTCCTCTCTCCCTCAAGGTTTCCCGCGCTGCTAATAAAGGAACAGGTGATTAGATAACTCGTTCCAGCTGAGCTCATCTACTCACCTGTCAGCTGCTTCATGGCCGATCGCTGCACACACCCCACCCGTAGGGAACGCGTGGACCACGCCCCTGCCACAGTCAGTTAACTAGCTGGGCCACATTATTCAAAAGGGACACTTCAACGCAGACCCCAAGAAGGTTGTGGCAGTAATGGAGTGGCCACAACCCTCCACATGGACAGAATTGAGACGTTTTTTTGGGCTTCGCTGGATTCTACCGCAGCTTCATAAGGGACTTCAGTAAGGTTACCACTCCTCTTTACACCCTCACTTCCAACCTCATCCCATTTCTATGGACCAAGGAGGCTATTGTCACCTTCCGTGGACTCAAGGAGAGCTTCACCACCGCCCCTGTACTTGTCCACCTCGATCCAGACGGCCCATTTATCATCTAAGTGGACACATCGGATTCGGGTATCGGGCCGGTACTCTCCCAGCGCGCCCGATATAATAACATCTTACATCTATGTGCATTTTTCTCCAGGAAACTCACACCACCCTCCGATGTGAGCAACTACGACGCGGGTAATTGCGTATACTGGCAGTACACAACGCCATAGCTAAGTGGAGACACATGCTGGGGGGCGGGGGGTCAAAGCATCCGATCACTGCAAACTCATTCGCCGATGACACAACGGTGGTGGGTCACATTACGGGGGGGATGTGTCTGCATACAGAGATGAAACTATCAGCGTGGTGTTCAGTGAATAATCTGGCACTGAACACCACAAAAACCAAGGAACTCATCTTTGACTTCAGTAAAAACACTGCAGAACCCGCCCCCCTCTACATCAATGGCGAGTAGGTGGAGAGAGTCATCTCCTTCAAGTTCCTCGGCACCCTCATATCTGCTGACCTCTCCTGGACCCAAAATACAACTGCGGTCATCCGGAAGGCCCAGCGGAGACTCCACTTCCTGAGGGTGCTGAGGAAGAACAAACTGGAGAGACAGCTGATGGTGACCTTCTATCGCTCGGCTGTCGAGAGCCTGCTGACGTATTGCATAAAAGTGTGGTATGCCAGCTGCACTGAAGCAGACAAACAGGGGATTTAGAGGGTAATAAAGTCTGCACAAAAAATCATCGGCTGCCCCCTGCCCTCCCTGAAGGATTTACATAACTCCCTCAAGAAAGCAAAAAGCATCACCAAGGACAGCACACACCCTGGCTTCCACCTGTTCGACATGCTACCATCAGGCAGGCGCTACAGGTGCATCAGACCCAGAACAAACAGGATTAGGGACAGCTTTTTTCCCAGAGCTGTCACCATGTTGAACTCTAACTTATAATAATAATTGACCCTTATACAATATCCTACCCTAATGCCCTACTGTGTAATACTACCCTTCGAGTGCAATATGTCCGACACTGATTGTTATTTGTTACTTCAGTACTCCTGTCTTGTTCTGTATATTGTACAGTATTTTGTATTTCTATAGTATTTTGTATATTGTACAGGATTGCTTATTATTCTTATTGGACAGTAGTCTGTTTATTTCAATTGTTAGTTTTTCGACCTCTTGTGCCCATATTTGTTACCACTACCGCACCTTAAGTTGGAGTCCTTAATCTCGTTATATGAAAATATAATGACAATTAAGTCCATTCTATTCTATTCTACATAGGAGATAGAGCCTTTAGTACAAGCGGCACTCCTCCTGAACCCTGGACTAGACGGATGACCTCCACCTGACCTCCGATCCAAGGTTCTGAACTGGGATCACTTCAGCATTTTTGCATGCCAACCGGGGGTCCACCGCTCGCTATCATTCATCCGGCGTTTATTCTGGTGGCCATCCATGGAGACCAACACCCATGAATTCATCGCCACTTGTTCCACGTGCGCCCGCAACAACTAAGGCTTCCCACAGCCCTCCGGCAGGACTCTTATGTGCCTGTTCCTGGACAACCTTGGTCTCACATCCCCTTTGACAGGTTATGTTACGGGCCAAGGACCTCCACCTACAGGTACTTTCCCCGAAATTGGCACCCCGCTATGTAGAACTTTTCCCCATCGTCCGTCTCTCTCTCCCGTCTTCCATGAAGAACCACTCGGTTTTTCACGTGTCTCAGATAAAACCTGTGTTTGTGAACCCCCTCCCACCCCTGACCCCCCCTCCCCACCTCCATGACTGCGTGGGTTCCCTGTGGGTACTCCAGCTTCCTCCCACCTCCAAAGACATGCACCTGGGGATAGTTTGATTGGCAACACTAAATTGGCCCTAGTGTGTGAATGTGAGTCTGAATATTATCTGTTTATCTGTGTTGGCCAAGCAATGTATATTTTTTTATATTCCACTCGCAATTATTCCACACATTTAAATGCCTTTAAATACACATGAACATGAGTTTATAAATGACAGTGCTTTGGCAACCCCAGTCATTGCTCCTTCTAGGTTTCAAATAAACACATGAATAAATATTTATACTGTATTATTACAATAATCTTATCATTGCTATTGCACGCAATCTGCAAGATAGCGATTAGTAACGCTCACTGCCAGCTACCTATTATTATTTTGCGGCGCTACATTGTATTCTTATAATATCTTAGTACAAGAACAAGAATCCTGAGAACAAGGAAAGGGATTCAAATGCAAAAGCGGTAGGATTAAATCAACTCAGATTCTTCCTACTCCTTGTAATGAAATGTTGTAATGAAACAACTGGACATATGTGATGCATTACGTTGTATTGTATGCATGTTCGAAATAAACTGAAACTCAACTGAAATTTAACTAGTATTGCACAAAAGTTTAATTTGAAACACAATTTTATACAAGATATTCAAGCAGGGATCCATCTCTGCCTCAGGTTGGCTGTCCTTGCCCTGGAACACATTGAAGGCCCCCAGCTGTTGTATGCTCCCGTGTGCCCTTGCGCGCTTTCTTATGGCTTAAAGGCCTACTGAAATTAGATTTTCTTATTTAAATGGGCACACGTGATATTGACAAATTTTTGCTGAAAGGATTTAGTAGAGAACATCCACGATAAAGTTCGCAACTTTCGGTGCTAAGACAAAAGCCTTGCTTCTACCGGAAGTCACAGACGATGACGTCGCAAGTATGGGGCTCCTCACATATTCACTTTGATTTTAATGGGAGCCTCCAACAAAAAGTGCTTTTCGGACCGAGAAAATGACAATTTCCCCATTAATTTGAGCGAGGATTAAAGATTTGTGTTTGAGGATATTGATAGCGACGGACTAGGAAAAAAAATAAATAAATAAATAAAAAGTAAAAAAAAAAAAAACGCAATTGCATTGGGACGGATTCCGAGGTTTTTAAACACATTTAGTAGGATAATTCTGGGAAATCCCTTATCTTTCTAATGTGTTGCTAGTGTTTTAGTGAGTTAAATAGTACCTGATAGTCGGAGGTGTACGTTCACGGGTGTCTTGACGCGCAGTGTCTCAGGGGAGTCGACGGCAGCTATGGATGGGGCAAGCTCAGCTTTTCTCCAGTAAGAAGCGACTTTTTAACCACAATTTTCTCACCGAAACCTGCTGGTTGACATTCCGTCGTCTTTCATGTTCGCTTGACCGCGCTCTGATCCATAGTAAATTTTCACCTACAGGAATTTTAAACAAGGAATCACCGTGTGTTTGTGTGGCTAAAGGCTAAAGCTTCCCAACTCCATCTTGCTACTTTGACTTCTCCAATATCAATTGAACAAATAGCAAAAGATTCAGCAACACAGTTCTCCAGAATACTGTATAATCACGCCGTTAAAGCAGACGACTATTAGCTGTGTGTGTGCGTAGCGCTCATACTTCCTAAAAACCTGTGACGTCTTGCGTACACGTCATCATTACACGACGTTTTCAAGACGAAACTCCCGGGAAATTTAAAATTGCAATTTAGTAAACTAAAAAGGCCGTATTGGCATGTGTTGCAATGTTAATATTTCATCATTGATATATAAACTATCAGACTGCGTGGTGGGTAGTAGTGGGTTTCAGTAGGCCTTTAAAGTTATACACGTTTGTCATTCGTATTACCACAGCCAGACTGCGGACACGCCCACATCACGTAAATGTGGCAATTTGCTGTGACGCCTAAAAAGTATGGATCATTGAGTTTTACTAACACTTGTGAATGCCATTGAAATCAATTAATTATTAATAGTTATTATTAGATTACATTATTAGTGGATAGAGCTAACAAGAATCTAGTCCAATGATTGCCTTGTTCTAAAGCCTGAAACTTTAGAAGTCCTTCAAAACTTTGCGGCTATGATGTTCGTACGGTGGGCTTCACGGTGGGAGAGGGGTTAGTGCGTCTGCCTCACAATACGAAGGTCCTGCAGTCCTGGGTTCAAATCCAGGCTCGGGATCTTTCTGTGTGGAGTTTGCATGTCCTCCCCGTGAATGCGTGGATTCCCTCCGGGTACTCCGGCTTCCTCCCACTTCCAAAGACATGCACCTGGGGATAGGTTGATTGGCAACACTAAATTGGCCCTAGTGTGTGAATGTGAGTGTGAATGTTGTCTGTCTATCTGTGTTGGCCCTGCAATGAGGTGGCGACTTGTCCAGGGTGTACCCCGCCTTCCGCCCGATTGTAGCTGAGATAGGCGCCAGCGCCCCCCTTCCCAAAAGGGAATAAGCGGTAGAAAATGGATGGATGGATGTTCGTACTTTTTTGCAAACTAGTGGTATATATTTTACACCTTGTGTAGTATATGGAAGCGGGACCCGCTGACCCAGAACTTCCATCCATCCATCCATCCATATTCTACCGCTTATTCCCTTTCGGGGTCGCGGGGGGCGCTGGCGCCTATCTCAGCTACAATCGGGCGGAAGGCAGGGTACACCCTGGACAAGTCGCCACCTCATCGCAGGGCCAACACAGATAGACAGACAACATTCACACTCACATTCACACACTAGGGCCAATTTAGTGTTGCCAATCAACCTATCCCCAGGTGCATGTCTTTGGAAGTGGGAGGAAGCCGGAGTACCCGGAGGGAACCCACGCATTCACGGGGAGAACATGCAAACTCCACACAGAAAGATCCCGAGCCTGGATTTGAACCCAGGACTGCAGGAACTTCGTATTGTGAGGCAGACGCACTAACCCCTCTCCCACCGTGAAGCCTGACCCAGAACTTGTAGCTGTGAATGTTCAAGCACTTTCAGACCACATACAAGTGGAAGTGCTGGGTAACCAATCAGGTGTTAGGACCCGCCCACTAACTTTGACGGCTGAGTTTGACAGATAAAAAAAAATCACTCAGAACCAGCCACTGTCTGTTTGCGGCCACAAGAGGGCGATGTTACACATCACACATTACAATCGTCTTTCTTCAAAACAGAACATAACCGACTATCCATCCATATCTACTGCTTGTCCCTCTCGGGGTCGACTAGGAATACGCAAATCACACGCATGTAAATATTGAAGAACGAGGACTCTTCAAGATTGAGATGTTTAAAAAAAGAAATTAAGATCTGACAGGAAACCGCCTACCGTGTCAGTCTCAGACCGGAAATGTGTACTTGCACCTGATCAAGTAAAAAAAAAGTGAACAGGTAAACAGGTGTTCATTGTTTGACGGTCGTTTGCCGCGCAGAGATGGTTTGTGGAGGATTCGTTTGCACCAAAAACTCCCTTTGCGCATTAAATATACTATATGTGGTAAGTGCGCTTTTAATCAACGTTTTCATCATTTGCCGTTTATTTTTTAATTCACAATTTGGTTTAATTGAAGGAGTTTCGAAATGGGTCGCACATTTCCCCTTGATTTGGAAATAGTGAGTTTTTGACAAGATTGATTTGTTTATGTCAATGTATTTTTTTGTGTTTGCGTGCCTCTATTGTTATTCGAAAGTAGAATGTCCCCCATCATATTGTTTGTTGATATAGGATAATCTAAAATATAAAGATCGCCTGTCTATTTCAGTCTCGGTTACGTAAATTTTAACTTGAGCAGTAGTCTTAATTTCACATCTTTTTTGAGGGGACATTTAGTTTTCTCTTTAATACATTTATATTTTATTAAATCTGCACCAAATCACTTGAAATCATTGCATTTTTGTAATTTTTGGCCTATTTATTTTTGTTTATATTAGCCTATATATTTACGCTCACTAGGGATGTACTGCATAGTTAGGAAATTATCGATACCAATATTGATATTCCTTATCCATACTGGTATTCATTGGTACTCTTATCAGTACTACATGTAATTGGTGTAAATAAAGATGTGAATCTTTGGGCACCACACGATACGATTTGATTCTTAGGGGTAACGATTAGAATCAGAATCGATATGCGATTCAAAACGATTCTCAATACAAAATCAATACTTTAATAACATTACAAAAAATAATATATTATTTTTTTTAATCGATACAAGTAAAAATCATGATTCTTTCCATAGTAAAACATTTTGACACCCCTAGTACTTGGTATACATCCCTAATGCTTCCTGAACATTAAAATGATGAGTTGAGGTATTAAGTTCCACAAATTGCCATCAATCATTTAAAAAACATTTCCTACCTCAGCTTGTGAGCCTGCTGCTGGTGGGCGCGGCGGCATGGGGGAAATGGTTCGGCCTGGTCTCCAGCATCCGCGTGGTGGCAGTGGTCATTGGCGTGGGCATCTTCTTGTTTCTGGTGGCCTTCATAGGCCTGTGCGGCGCCCTGAGGCACCACCAGGTCCTCCTTTTCTTCGTATCCTTTGTCTCCACCTCCTGTTTGTTTGTCAGCTAGCACTTGGTCATCCTCAACGGGCATTTCAGTACGTGATCATCCTCTTCGTGGTGTTCGTGTTGCAGCTGTCGGTGTCCTGTGCCTGTTTGGCCCTCAATAAAGACCAGCAGGTATCTCCTCTCGCAATAAAACTAGCACCGGTTCTTTCCAAAGAAGGGGTTGCTGATTACTGCTTACCTGTGTCTTATCAAGAATCATCTCCTGGAAGTCGGATGGAACAGGTCAGAGTCCACACAGAGGGACGTGGAAAAGACCCTCAACTGCTGTGGATTCTCCTACGTCAGCTACAACGCATCCTGTGCTGCTGTAAGGAAACTACACTTGACACTCACAAGTCAAAACAATAAAATTTACTGTGTATGTTAGCTATTGGTCATAAACACAGAGTTGGTAAAGGTGGGAATCTTTGAGCAATTCACGATTCAACCCAATTTTTGTGGCAATAATTTGATTCAGAATCGATTTTACACAATTGTTGATTCAAACTGATTCTCACAATTAGTTATTTGGTATAATAATAATAAAACATTTTCGTTACAAATTACAAAACCATTTTGGTTGCTGACGTATATGTGCGGCGACTAAGCATGGAGATGGCTTTAAAACGTATATTTAAGAATTGGTTCTTTCAAAAAAAAAAAAAAATGCAAAAAAAAAAATTCATTATTTTAAATTACAACTCCATTTAGAATCGGAATTTGGATGAGTACTTTTTTTTTAGCACTCCTAAAAATAGCCGTTTTTAAGGTCAGTGTCCTTGGAACAGTAGACTATTCTTTGATTCGGAGGACTTCGATTCGACTGCCAACTTCGCAGTCACTCTCTGGCCTTGTATTGCTTGTAACATAGACAAAAAGAAGTGACAGCAAAATGTAGATATTTATATTTGTACACATACAGTGGGGCAAGAAGTATTTAGTCAGCCACTGATTGCGCAAGTTCTCCCACCTTGAAATTATGACATCCATCCACCCATCCATTTTCTACCATTTGTTCCAGAGGTCTGTAATATAAATGATAAATAAATCAATCAATCAATCAATGTTTACTTATATAGCCCTAAATCACTAGTGTCTCAAAGGGCTGCACAAACCACCACGACATCCTCGGTAGGCCCACATAATGGCAAGGAAAACTCACACCCAGTGGGACATCGGTGACAATAATGACCCAGTGGGACATTGGTGACAATGATGACTATGAGAACCTTAGAGAGGAGGAAAGCAATGGATGTCGAGCGGGTCTAACATGATACTGTGAAAGTTCAATCCACAATGGATCCAACACAGTCGCGAGAGTCCAGTCCAAAGCGGATCCAACACAGCAGCGAGAGCCCCGTTCACAGCGGAGCCAGCAGGAAACCATCCCAAGCGGAGGCGGATCAGCAGCGCAGAGATGTCCCCAGCCGATACACAGGCAAGCAGTACAATGCCACCGGATCGGACCGGACCCCCTCCACAAGGGAGAGTGGGACATAGAAGAAAAAGAAAAGAAACGGCAGATCAACTGGTCTAAAAAGGGAGTCTATTTAAAGGCTAGAGTATACAAATGAGTTTTAAGGTGAGACTTAAATGCTTCTACTGAGGTGGCATCTCGAACTGTTACCGGGAGGGCATTCCAGAGTACTGGAGCCCGAACGGAAAACGCTCTATAGCACGCAGACTTTTTTTGGGCTTTGGGAATCACTAATAAGCCGGAGTCCTTTGAACGCAGATTTCTTGCCAGGACATATGGTACAATACAATCGGCAAGATAGGATGGAGCTAGACCGTGTAGTATTTTATACGTAAGTAGTAAAACCTTAAGGTCACATCTTAAGTGCACAAGAAGCCAGTGTAGGTGAGCCAGTACAGGCGTAATGTGATCAAACTTTCTTGTTCTTGTCAAAAGTCTAGCAGCCGCATTTTGTACCAACTGTAATCTTTTAATGCTAGACATGGGGAGACCCGAAAATAATACGTTACAGTAGTCGAGGCGAGACGTAACAAACGCATGGATAATGATCTCGGCGTCTTTAGTGGACAGAATGGAGCGAATTTTAGCGATATTACGGAGATGAAAGAAGGCCGTTTTAGTAACGCTTTTAATGTGTGCCTCAAAGGAGAGAGTTGGGTCGAAGATAATACCCAGATTCTTTACCGTGTCGCCTTGTTTAATTGTTTGGTTGTCAAATGTTAGAGTTGTATTATTAAATAGAGTTCGGTGTCTAGCAGGACCGATAATCAGCATTTCCGTTTTTTGGGCGTTGAGTTGCAAAAAGTTAGCGGACATCCATTGTTTAATTTCATTAAGACACGCCTCCAGCTGACTACAATCCGGCGTGTTGGTCAGCTTTAGGGGCATGTAGAGTTGGGTGTCATCAGCATAACAATGAAAGCTAACACCGTATTTGCGTATGATGTCACCTAGCGGCAGCATGTAGATGCTGAAGAGTGCAGGGCCAAGGACCGAACCCTGAGGAACTCCACACGTTACCTTAACGTAGTCCGAGGTCACATTGTTATGGGAGACACACTGCATCCTATCAGTAAGATAAGAGTTAAACCAAGACAGGGCTAAGTCTGACATACCAATTCGTGTTTTGATACGTTCTAATAAAATATTATGATCGACGGTATCGAAAGCAGCGCTAAGATCGAGGAGCAGCAACATAGATGACGCATCAGAATCCATCGTTAGCAATAGGTCATTAGTCATTTTTGCGAGGGCTGTCTCCGTGGAGTGATTTGCCCTGAAACCGGATTGAAAGGTTTCACATAGATTGTTAGACGCTAAGTGTTCATTTAACTGCTCCGCAACAATTTTTTCAAGGATTTTTGAAATAAAGGGAAAGTGAGACACCGGTCGGTAGTTTACCATGAGGTCAGGATCGAGGTTAGGTCTTTTAAGAAGAGGATGAATAACCGCTTTTTTGAATGCTAGGGGAACAGTGCCCGAGGAGAGTGATAAGTTTATAATATTTAGCACTGATGGACCTAATAATACAAAGAGCTCCTTGATCAGTTTCCCAGGAAGAGGGTCAAGTAAACTTGTTGTCTGTTTTATTCCATTTACACGTTGTAACAATTCCTCTAATGTTATTTCCTCAAAACGAGAGAAACTATTTTGGAGGGCAGTATCCGCCGTATATACCATCGTATCTGTGTTAATAGAACCCCGTTGTAGCTGGGACACATTGTCTTTAATCTCCTTTCTAATGACTTCAATTTTCTTACTAAAGAATTGCATAAAGTCATCAGCTGAATGGGTTGAGCTACTGGAGGGGGTCCCTTGTTGGGTTAGCGATGCTACCGTACTAAACAAAAATGTAGGATCGTTTTTATTACGGTGGATGAGATTTGAGTAATATTTAGCTTTAGCTAAGGTAAGCATGCGTTTATAAGTTATTAAACCATCACTCCATGCTTGATGGTGCACCTCAAGTTTAGTCGTGCGCCATTTGCGTTCCAGCTTTCTACATAATAATTTCTGAGCTCTAGTTTCTTCTGTAAACCACGGGGTGCGCTTTTTTGGAGCCTTTTTTAACTTTAGGGGTGCTATGCTATCAATGGTTTTGCGCAGGGCGTCGTTAAAGTTGTTAGTGAGGTTATCAATAGAGCCCACATACTTTGGGAATGGTGCCATTACCGAGGGCAGTAGGTCAGCAAGAGTTGTCGTTGTGGCCGTATTAATGTTGCGGCTGCTATAGCAGTTATTATTATTATTATTAGTTTGACGAACATGCGTCTGAACCTCGAATTTTATAAGGTAATGATTGGACAATACTTTAGTATACGGGAGTATCGTAACTTTGGAAACGGTGATACCCCTGACAAGCACTAGGTCTATCGTATTACCGTTGCGATGCGTGGGTTCATTTATTATTTGTGTGAGACCACAGCTATCAATTATAGTCTGGAGCGCTACGCACGCTGGGTCCGATGGGGTATTCATATGGATATTAAAGTCCCCCATTATCATTATATTATCGGCGTGTGTCACTAGATCAGCAACGAACTCTGAGAATTCATTGATAAAGTCCGAATAGGGCCCTGGGGGGCGGTAGATAACAGCCAGGTGTATTACCGTTGCGATGCGTGGGTTCATTTATTATTTGTGTGAGACCACAGCTATCAATTATAGTCTGGAGCGCTACGCACGCTGGGTCCGATGGGGTATTCATATGGATATTAAAGTCCCCCATTATGATTATATTATCGGCGTGTGTCACTAGATCAGCAACAAACTCTGAGAATTCATTGATAAAGTCCGAATAGGGCCCTGGGGGGCGGTAGATAACAGCCAGGTGTAGAGGCAGCGGTGTGACAGACCTCATAGTAAGCACCTCAAACGATTTATATTTATTATTTGTTAGGACTAAGGTTAAAGTTTTCGTTGTATATTAGTGCGACCCCCCCACCCCTTTTAAGCGGACGGGCAATATGCGCATGTGTAAAGTTAGGAGGACATGCCTCATTTAGCGCAAAAAAGTCGTTTGGTTTAAGCCAGGTTTCGCTGAGACCTATGACGTTAAGATTGTTGTCTCTGATAATATCATTAACTAATAACGTTTTGGGAGACAATGATCTTATGTTTAAAAAACCTATATTATAGGTAGTGGGCTGTTTTAGGGAGTTTTTGATCAAATTATCCGTAGTAGCAATATTAATAATGTTGTGTTTATTATGCCCAGTGCATTTAGTATAGTTACGACCATATCTAGGAATTGATACGACAGGAATTTTCCGATTGTTTGATTGTTGCTTTGATAAACTGCACGCATCATGGTTAGCCACCTCAGTAACGGGAATTTTCCGATTGTTTGTTTGTTGCTTTGATAAACTGCACGCATCATAGTTAGCCACCTCGGTAGAACACATGTCCAACTCTGAAACACTCAAAGCAGAAAAAACTTGTTCTAATTTAACTGACTCCTTACCCAGACCAGTAGTCTCGCATTTTCCATTTAAATCCGTCTTCAGGATGGAGGGAAGTTGTGTTCTGTGGGATGATAAATGGGTTGTACTTGTATAGCGCTTTTCTACCTTCAAGGTACTCAAAGCGCTTTGACACTACTTCCACATTTACCCATTCACACACTGATGGAGGGAGCTGCCGTGCAAGGCGCTAACCAGCACCCATCAGGAGCAAGGGTGAAGTGTCTTGCTCAGGACGCAACGGACGTGAACCAGGGACCCTCGGGTTGCGCACGATCACTCTTCCACTGCGCCACGCCGTCCCTAATATCCATCGTAGGTACACTTCAACTGTGAGAGACAGAATGTGAAAAAAGGATTTAGATTGCAGGATTTTTCAAGAAGTTATTAGTAAAAGATGGTAGAATATAAGTCTTGGTCAATAAAAAGGTAAACTCAATATTTTGTAATATAGGACAGAGGTCATACGTTTCCTGTAGATGTTCACCAGCTTTGCAGAAACTGTTGGTGCCAATTCGGCCCATTCTTCCATGCAGATTGCCTCTCGAGCAGTGATGTTTTGGGGCTGTTGCCATGCAACACAGACTTTCAACTACCTGCACAGATTTTCTATTGGGATGAGATCCGGAAACTGGCTAGACAACTCCGGGACCTTGAAATACTTCTTACGGACTCACTTGTTTGTTTCCCGGGTGGTGTGTTTGGGATCATTGTCATGCTTAAAGACCCAACCATGTCTCATCATTAATGCTATTGATGATGGAAGGAGGTTTCTTGCTCAAAATATCACAATACATGGCCCCATTATTTGTTTTCCTTAACACGGATCAGTCGTCCTGTCCCCTTTTGAAGAAAGACAGCCCCAAAACATGAGGTTTCACCCCCATGCTTCACAGTGGCTATGGTGTTCTTGAGATGCATTCTTCTTACTCCAAACACGACAAGTTAGATTTTTACCCAAAAATTATATTTTGGTCTCATCTGGATCATCAACATCATGATCATCCACGGGAAAACTTTAGGCGGGTGTGGTCATGGGCTGGCCTAAGCATTGGGACATCTGTCAGCGTAGTGTGTCACTAAAAGTAACCTTTTGTTAGTGGGTCCCAGCTCTCCCCTGTGTAGTTCTGGGAGTTTTGCTCAGTTTGACCCAATGAGATAAGATCTTGTATGGAGCCCCATGGGAGGTTATTGACAACCTTGTATCAATTTTCGAATAAATTGCTCCCACAGTTGCTTCGTTCACACCAAGCTGCTTGCCTTTTGTAAATTCACTCTTCCCAGCCTTGTGCCGGTCGACAATTGTGTCCCCGGTGTCTTGCGATCGTTTATTGGCCTAGGCCGTAGTGCAGTTTTGACTGTTTAAGGCTGTGGTCAGGTATCTGATATACAGACAACGGGTTTAAATAGTAGCCGTTAAAACAGGTAATGAGTGGAGGGTAAGAAGAGCTTCTTAAAGAAGTGACAGGTTTTTAAGAGACAGAAATCTTGCTTGTTTGTTGGTCACCAATTGCGTACTTTCCATCATGATGAGAAAATTCTTTATATGATTTATTTTCCACATTTCAAGTGTACCTACAGTATGATGAAAATTAAAGACCTCTGTCAACATTTTAAGAGGGAAAACTTGCACAATTGATGGCTGACTGAAACACTTTTTTTCCCTATTGTATTTGCTCTGCTCAATTTTTGCTTTTGTCTCCTCTGTGTCCATAAACATTACATGCGTTTGTCATGGGCAATTAGGGCTTCACGGTGGCAGAGGGGTTAGTGCGTCTGCCTCACAATACGAAGTTCCTGCAGTCCTGGGTTCAAATCCAGGCTCGGGATCTTTCTGTGTGGAGTTTGCATGTTCTCCCCGTGAATGCGTGGGTTCCCTCCGGGTGCTCCGGCTTCCTCCCACTTCCAAAGACATGCACCTGGGGATAGGTTGATTGGCAACACTAAATTGGCCCTAGTGTGTGAATGTGAGTGTGAATGTTGTCTGTCTATCTTAGTTGGCCCTCCGATGAGGTGGCGACTTGTCCAGGGTGTAGCCCGCCTTCCGCCCGATTGTAGCTGAGATAGGCGCCAGCGCCCCCCGTGACCCCAAAAGGGAATAAGCGGTAGAAAATGGATGGATGGATGTCATGGGCAATTATGCAAATCAGGCGATGACGTCATCCATGAAACAAGCAGTGGAAGTTCTCAGTTTACAGTTCAAAAGTGCGTTTGGTCGGATTTCACACTATTTTCCCCAAAGGAAATAATCTGTTCCAGTGTTAAACTGTCGCCAGCAGGAATTCTTAATCATAGGCTACTTTGAGTAATATTAGCGTTCTTACATACCAGAGTAAAAATTTTATCCATGATGGTGGTCAATGTAATGCATGAGGAAGTAAAAGGCCATAATCAGACATGTTTGTCTGACGTTAAGGGGCCCTATTATGCAAAATCACCCTTTTTTTTTTTTTTACCTATCTGTACCTGCTGTTGTGTATTTGGGATCTGCATAACTCCCGAAAAATAGAATTTAAAACATGCAAGCATTATAGACATTTTCAAAACAATCTTACCTTCCTTCATTCTTCCTCCAAACAAGCAGTTTGGAATTTGCTCCATTGGTGACGTCAGTTTATCCACATATGGTGGAGAGCAGTTGTCCGATGCTGTAAAAAAGATAGAGATAAAGTCGCTTCTTTTTCTCTATCCTCTTGTTGTGGGGCAGACTGACTCCTACATGCACATGAAGCCTTTGCGGTTGCCATTTCTAATACCAAGTAGTATAAAGCTTGAACTTATCTGTCAGTAGATGCAGTCAAAGGGGGGCACTTAGATAAGACCACCCACGAAACGGCGCATCCTAGAGAAGGTCAGAAAGCGGCTTGGAGACTGCCTGTAAAACATAATCCATGCAACATTTTTACCAAAAAAACACCATTATTTGTTAGGTAGACCACAAGAAAAAAACAAATAATGACCCCTTTAAACATTCTTTACAGTCATACAAGTCTAAAAATAAGTTAGCCCACAATTCCCTCGGGGAGAAAAGGCGCATTTTACACCCAAGTACATTATTAGCTGAATTCTAAATTGTATGCGTTTGGGGTTTAGAAGTTCCATTGTAGTTTAAATGGGTACTGCACTTGTTCTATCTTTGGCCTATCAGTTGCAATCCCTATGTAAGACAAAAATATTTTTTTTCTTTTTTATATAAACATTAGTAACAGTCAGCTAACAATAGAGTCAACAAGAGCTCATCTATTTCGCCCACAGACATCTAAATAACGATCCAAAAAGCACTAAAAATACTGCATTTATATTTCGTGACCTGAATATTAACAAAGTATTAGCGATATTGTTATTATAAGCGCTAACCTAAAGGACCTATTTTAGCGTCACATTGATCACAGAGAGGTATTGAGCTGCTATATTGACATCATGGGCTGCTGTCTCGCCTCTGAGTCGGTAAAAGTCACTTCTAGATTATAAATAATGCCTCTCACCTGGATAGTAGAAGGATGTGAACATTAAACAAGAAATTGGTCAACTTTGACATTCAACTTATACCTGGAGAAGGCGAGAAAGACATTAAGATGCTTGTTTAGACCCACCTTTTTTTTTTTTTTAAAGCTTTGAGGATTATGATAAATTTTTCATCTAAACGTGAAACATCTTATCAGTCGGCATCCCAGTGAGAGCAGTAAGTGGTTGTTGTATTATGTTGGACGCCTCTCACACAGCCTGCACTGAGTTGTAGCCATTGTTGCAGGAAAAAGCTAAAACGGTGATACCTTTATGAAATGCCACATGCCACCGTATGATTAAAATGATCAAAATAGTAAATATTACGTATTACAAAGGTGCTTGTTACTACATTACATATAGCGTGTATATAAAATGTTGATGTAGGTGTTTGGATGTTTTTAAAGCGCTTTATGGGCGGAAGAGAGCAACTTCCGTTGGCTACATTGTTAGCTGACATTTCCTAACGTTTATTTACGATTTTAGAAAAAAAAGAAAAACAATGTGAATGATAGGCAAAGTTCCAAAAACATGCAGTACCCTTAAAGGTGTAAAAAGTAGCCATACAGTCATTTATTGTTAAAGTATATATGTCATTAATGTTCGAGTAGTTTGAATTTTTAAGCTGTAACTTAGTATTTCCTCTTTAGTTTAGCATCAGTGATAAGTTTGTGTATATACCGATAAACAAAATGGCTACTTTTTATTGTTTTGTCCTTAAAATGTTTGTTGTAGGAGTTTATTTTTCACTAATAGCATTTTTTGTCCGTAGCAGTGTGATAATAGTTCCATGCATGTGTTCTGGACTGTACCTTGTAGAGCTGTTTTAACCACATGCCGCCATTGTCTTGCAACACGTGCGCTGCCATCATTGAAGCATACGCAGGGGAGGTTTTGCGCTTCGTCGGGGGCATCGGACTCTTCTTCAGTTTCACAGAGGTGAGGATGTTGATACGTAAACAAAGCTTTCTCGGGCAATATCCTTGCTGCTCTTTTTTGCAGATTCTTGGAGTTTGGCTGGCTCACAGATACAGAAACATTAAAGATCCCCGATCAAATCCCGGAGCATTTCTATGATTATGGTAATAAAGAACACCTCGCACTGCTTGAATCAGTTTTCCTGCTTTTACATCTTGATCATATTTTCTGATCAACTGATTATGAATGTTTTGTGGTTAATTTAATGTAGGAAATAAGCATAAAAAAACGTATTGACTGATTGTGCTAAAGTGTGCATCCATCTTATCACTTGGAGGAACACGTAATTCTTTTGTTTTCATGAATAGCAACCGAGTTTAGCCTAGTTTGGCACACAGGCTTGTTTGAATGTAAGCTAAGCTATTAAATGTGTGTGTGTGTGTGTGTTTTATCAGCAATTCTTCACACTGAACTAAGCCTCGGTTTAAAGGTGTTAAGAGTCACATTTGTTTGCCATCCGATGAAATAAAGGTGTTGTTGTATTTACAGTTTGTTTAACTCATTGTTTGATGTCAATAAAACGTAGCTCTGCCATTTCTTTTAATCTAGTTGGACATAATTTGTTGTTGTACAAGAAGGAAATTACGTTTTACTTTTAGTATTGTGTGCTTACATCCAATTTACATAATTACAGACACCTTGTACAAATAGGGTAAGTAAAAGACAGTGTTATAACTGAAACTTTGACAATATTTGTTTGGGCGTTGTACAGACACAGAAAGATTTCAATTGGATTATCTGGACCCTGATGGGAGCCAGAACTGTAATCTGGTTTTTCATTCATGGAATGTCATGAGTCACGTTGTACAAGTCAGGGACGTTTTTAAAAATACATTTCCCTCATGTCTTTAGCCGACAGGGTGACAGCACACATTCAAATAATTTCCCAAGAACACTTGCAATGAGATGTGCTGACATGTTGGTATGTGTTTACTCTCATGTGAGGTCACACTACGCAACAGGATGACAAGCAGGAAGTGCTGTGTTGACTTCTGCAGGTGGTTCAACCTGTTTCAACTTAGTACGTTAGCTGCTGACATGGTCAGGTGGAATACAACTATTGCGTGGGGTTATAATATTGATGCAAGACAGATAAATTGGTTTATTAACAGAGAATAAGGCCATAAACATGAGCTGCAGACAGAATCTATAAAGACAGATGGAACACTGGGAGCTGTGTCACTTTATGGTGGACAAATACTGGAATTACAATACATTACTGGCAGTGTACAATTTATTTGGATATTTTTTTATGCTGTGGACCAGTGATTCTTAAAACTCTGGTACTCAGGCTCCTTCTAGTGGTACGCCAAAGAATCACTTGATTAAAGTTCAGTGTTTCATTTTTCCATCTTCAGTGTTACTGTTCTTCAAACTGTGCGTAATGTTACGGTGGCCAAAAATATTAAATATACTTGTTAAATAAAACCCCTGCCTTGTTTTTAATGAATACTTAGGCCTACTACGCTAATGTATTTTCATGTTGGTCATTATTGTGGTGCTTGGAGAGCAAAGTGTTTTCTGAGGTGATACTATGTGAAAAAACTTTGAATATTGATGGTCGTTTTCAAATTGTATTAAGTATGGGTGAATCTTTGGGCACCTGCTGTTTCGATCCAATTAATGGGGTGACTATTCGGTTCAGAATCGATTCTTGATTCAAACCGATTCAGTGGCAGGTCATGCATTTCACAAATAGGCCTTTAATGATGTCCTACTTAAATAAATACCCCTTATAATACCATAGTTTGTGTCACCACATGACCACGGCGGGGGAAATACTTTACAGAAACAAACTTGCGCACTACTGAGCATTGAAACACCTCAATAGTGTACAAAATGGGCTATTTTCTGGCGCATTTAAAATGTAATCAACTCGCATCTGCAATTATAGCGTTTCTTACGTGGGATTGTCAAAATGTAGTAATTGTAAAAACAGGATATAAATTTGAACTCACAATTTGCAGCACGTATCGGAAGACGCAAGCCAGAGGTACCGCTCAGAGTTGGTTGATTCATTTGGAAGTGGTAGACAAACCATTTCACCGGTCGGCCGACCTCGTCTTGCTAGATCTAGCTGATTTTGAAATGTCATTCTTGAACATGGCCTTGCAAAACATATTTGCAACCTAATCAACCTAAATCTTCTTTGGCCATCGTGGGTTAAAAAAGGAGGTAGATATTAGATATCTCTGTTAGCGCAGCGTGGCTTGTTACAAGTGTGCAATGTACTTTCGGATTTCACAACTCACAACTTGTGATTATATACTCACTCCAATGTCACAGTAAATGGTTCAACGTGCGACCACCTAGGGAGCCTTACTGTCGACAACTTGTGATTTAAATGGCTATCGCAACCATCTAAACTATCGACTGTATTTTTACTGTTCGACTACACTGCACAGACCGCCGCATTGCTCATTCAGAAGGCCCCCTAAATATTTTTATATATTTAGGAAAAAAAAAAAAAAAAATCAAATGACCTTTTTATAAATTTATGATCATGATTTAGTAACCGGTAGAAATGGATGGATGTTATATCAGCAGAGAATGCCTTACTGGCCCTGACAGCTGGCTATTGCTCGCATTGTATTATTTGGTATAATAATTATAATAAAACTTTTTCAAAACAGGTTACTGGTTAGAAAAGCTCGTACTGGTTTCATGGAGATGACCTAAAAACCTTTTTGTGCACCACTCTATAGTAAGTACGGTACTTTTTTAATCAATCGTTTATTAATCCTTACTGTACATTTCTGTACGAAACATCATCGTAACATGATAGTTGACGCGTGCGCTTAAGAGAGGAAGGCCGGTAATAAATGGTTCAAATATGAGAAAAGGAGAGAGACAAAATACACGCAGACAATCACACAAAAACGATGAAAATCATGATATTCAGTCAACTCTTATCAAGACAGTAAATTAGAGTCGGAGCAAAGAAATAAAATAGGCACTAGGGGGACATGGCTGCATTAGCATCCTGCAATTAGCACTCAGGGGAAGAGGATCAAGCTGTACTGAGCAGAAAGAAGAGGAAGGGGTCTGAGTTTACAAAAAGTGGCCATGAAGAGAAAGACAAAAGTCGAGACTACGAGTCGGACAAGAATGCTCTGTGTGTGTCCGGGAACTGCTGACAGTTGAAGTCTGGGTCTTCCTGCGTTCGTTTTTTGATGTCTGCTTTGACCTGAGAGCCGCATTGCTCATTCAGAAAGCCCCCTAAATATTTTCATATATTTAGGGAAAATAAAAATAAAAATCAAATGACCTTTTATAAATTTATGATCACGATTTAATAAGCGGTAGAAAATGGATGGTTGGGTGGATGGATTTATGTTAGATCAGCAGAGAATGCCTTACTGGCCCTGACAGCTGGCTATTGCTCGCATTGTTTTATTTGGTATAATAATTATAATGAAACTTTTTCAAAACAGGTTACAGGTTAGAAAAGCTCCTACTGGTTTCATGGAGATGGCCTAAAAACCTTTTTGTGCACCACTCTATAGTAAGTACAGTACTTTTTTAATCAATGGTTTATTATCCTTACTGTACATTTCTGTACGAAACAGCATCATCGTAACATGATAGTTGACGCGTGCGCTTAAGAGAGGAAGACCGGTAATAAATGTTTCAAATATGAGAAAAGGAGAGAGGCAAAATACACGCAGACACACACACCAAAACGATGAAAATCATGATATTCAGTCAACTCTTATCAAGACAGTAAATTAGAGAGTCGGAGCAAAGCAATAAATAGGCACTAGGGGGACATGGCTGCATTAGCATCCTGCAATTAGCACTCAGGGGAAGAGGATCAAGCTGTACTGAGCAGAAAGAAGAGGAAGGGGTCTGAGTTTACAAAAAGTGGCCATGAAGACAAAGACAAAAGTCGAGACTACGAGTCGGACAAGAAGGCTCTGTGTGTGTCCGGAAACTGCTGAGAGTTGAAGTCTGGGTCGTCCTGCGTTCGTTTTTTGATGTCTGCTTTGACCTGAGAGGAAATGGAGAAAGCCAACAAGGCGAGTTGATAAGTGAGCACACTGGACCAACACGATGACCATAATAGAATTAATCTTTCTCTTATGGATTGATTGACTGTTGAGCAAAATGGCAAAGCTCCTCTGCCTCATATATTCCTTTTACATGGAGATTAAATGGTGAGACAATGTCGCCCCAGCTTTATTTCACATTCTGAGCTACTAACCCCGTTTCCATATGAGTTGGGAAATTGTGTTAGATGTAAATATAAATGGAATACAATGATTTGCAAATCATTTTCAACCTATATTCAGTTGACTATGCTACAAAGACAACATATTTGATGTTCAAACTGATAAATATTTTTTTTTTTTTGCAAATAATCATTAACTTTAGAATTTGATACCAAAGTTGAGGAATGGTCATCAAACACTTATTTCGAACATCCCACAGGTGTGCAGGCTAATTGGGAACAGGTGGGTGGCATGATTGGGTATGAAAACAGCTTCCCAAAAAATGCTCAGTCTTTCACAAGAAAGGATGGGGCGAGGTACACCCCTTTGTCCACAACTGCGTGGCAAATAGTCAAACAGTTTAAGAACAACGTTTCTCAAAGTGCAATTGCAAGAAATTTAGGGATTTCAACATCTACGGTCCATAATATCATCAAAAGGTTCAGAGAAACTGGAGAAATCACTCCAGGTAAGCGGCATGGCCGGAAACCAACATTGAATGACCGTGACCTTCGATCCCTCAGACGGCATTGTATCAAAAACCAACATCAATCTTTAAAGGATATCACCACATGGGCTCAGGAACACTTTAGAAAACCACTGTTACTAGTTTGTCGCTACATCTGTAAGTGCAAGTTAAAGCTCTACTATGCAAAGCGAAAGCCATTTATCAACAACATCCAGAAACGCTGCCGACTTCTCTGGGCCCGAGATTATCTAAGATGGACTGATGCAAAGTGGAAAAGTGGTCTGTGGTCTGAAGAGTCCATATTTCAAATTGTTTTTGGAAATATTCGACATCGTGTCATCCGGACCAAAGGGGAAGCGAACCATCCAGACTGTTATCGACGCAAAGTTCACAAGCCAGCATCTGTGATGGTATGGGGGTGCATTAGTGCCCCAGGCATGGGTAACTTACACATCTTTGAAAGCACCATTGATGCTGAAAGGTACATACAGGTTTTGGAACAACATATGCTGCCATCTAAGCGCCGTCTTTTAAATGGACGCCCCTGCTTATTTCAGCAAGACAATGCAAAGCCACATTCAGCACGTGTTACAACAGCGTGGCTTCGTAAAAAAAGAGTGCGGGTACTTTCCTGTCCCGCCTGCAGTCCAGACCTGTCTCCCATCGAAAATGTGTGGCGCATTATGAAGCGTAAAATACGACAGCGGAGACCCCGGACGGTTGACCGACTGAAGCTCTACATGAAACAAGAATGGGAAAGAATTCCACTTTCAAAGCCTAAACAATTTGTTTCCTCAGTTCCCAAACGTTTATTGAGTGTTGTTAAAAGAAAAGGTGATGTAACACAGTGGTGAACATGCCCTTTTCCAACTACTTCGGCACGTGTTGCAGCCATGAAATTCTAAGTTAATTATTTGCAAAAAAAAAATAAAGTTTATGAGTTTGAACATCAAATATCTTGTCTTTGTGGTGCATTCAATTGAATATGGGTTGAAAAAGATTTGCAAATCATTGTATTCCATTTATATTTACATCAAAAACAATTTCCCAACTCATATGGAAACGGGGTGTGTAGTATCAGAGCCGTAATGGCGTGAGGCTGTAAAAGATGCTTTATACAACACACCAGAAGATGGTGCAAGCAATATTAAAGTTAAAAGCACCACTGATTGTCACACTTACACTCACACACACAAACATACGAGGTGTGGCGAAATTACTCTCTGCGTTTGATCCATCCCCTTGTCTACCCCCTGGGAGGTGAGTGGAGCAGTGGTAGTGTAACCCCCAATTCCAACCCTTGATGCTGAGGAGCAGGGAGGAAATGGGTCACATTTTTATAGTTTTTTGGTATGACTCAGCTGGGATCTGACCTCACAACCTACCGATCTCAGGGCGGACACTCTAACCACAAGGCTACTGGGCCTTTGTTTGGTCTGTGTAAACAGACAAGGTGGATAAATGCTTTGTGTGAAAGAGACTACAACGAAGCGTGGATGACACTATTTTGACGACTCAATTACAGTACGGGGGCTTGCTGAATATGTTTTAAGTGTGTGTATGTGGAATCTTTACAAAAGTGGGCTACATATGTCTTTTGAACAAAACATCAAAACAATCAAATGAGCATATTCCCCCTTTACCTGCTCTGAATAAGCCTCTTTCAGCTCCTCTGTATCCAGCTCTTCCTGCAGACGCTCACCAGACGTGATGGGCTTCACACCGGCCGCCCTGGCTGCTTGACTCACAGCGTCCGAGAGGGAGGCCAGGCTTCCACCAACCTGTCCAGTCTGACGACGTGCACGTACATTGCAGTAAGGAAGGAGGACGACTACTGATGCAAAGGTAAGACACGTGAAGCAGCTCACCTTTCTGCGCTTGGCGGGCATGCCGTGCAAATAGGCGTCAGACAGCGGTGGCTGCGCCTTCATCTTCCTCTGAGTGATCATGTCACACCTGATGATGGGAACCCACTCCTGCAAAAGCACCAGTAGATTAACAAGGAGGATGAAAGTGTATAAAGGAAAAGATTGGACGACATCAATTAAAACAGCACGCTAGTCTAATAAAAAAAATCATTCAAGTTTTGAAGATCAGGGATGTTCCACTGTTATTAAGGTTTGGATGAAAGAGAAATTGGAGATTTTTTTGGGATAACACACTAAACAGATATATATTTAAGCTAGTAAGTTTTTTCCATCTCAGCAGTTTAAACAAGAATCTCACTTTCCGCCGTGATGTAAAGTTGTGTTTGAAGGGTTGGAAATCTCTTGAAAATCCAATACTTTCGTTTAGGTACTTACTTGGATTGTTTCTTTTAATAGCAATCTAGATCAGGGGTTCTTAACCTTTTTGACCTGGGCTCAACTTTTCCACTACAGAAGTATTAACGCTGAATTAGTAATGTTATTCTTGATTTCAATCATAATCATTAATTATATCTAACCAACTTACAGTTAACAACCTTGTCAAATTATATGAAACCATGTGTTAGTCACAGAGATTATTAATTTAAGCCATAAACCTTAGGTTTGGGTCAGAATGATTAGAAAAATAAGTAGTAACCAAATATACTTCATTAGAAGGAAAGAGTAAGAAAAATGATTTTACAATTATTTTTTAGAATAAATAAAATAATGTATAGGTTTACCTAAAAAGTTAAAATCAAAGTGCACATTAAAATGCAGCTTCACCACTTAAATCATCATTTTTGTGCTTAATGAACTTTGACTTTAGCTCCAAACTTGTTTGAGATTGTCATTACTGCCACAAGTGGTGGAAAAGTGTACTACACCTGAGTATTGTTAAAAGATATTTTGGCAGCCCCTCTATGTGGCACTCGTGGCCCAACAAAGGCAGAGCTGTGTATAAAAATAAGAGTATGGCCAACTAAACCACAGGAGCCATGATTGCTACCAAGGAGGTGTGCGGCTGTGCCCGGATGCATGCAATTGCTGACGTTTTGACGTTAGTTTTTTTGACGAAATAAACCAAAAATAATATGTCCATACATAGTTCTCTGCGATGAGGTGGCGACTTGTACCCCGCCTACCGCCCGAATGCAGCTGAAATAGGCTCCAGCGACCACAAAAGGGACAAGCGGTAGGAAATGGATGGATCGATGGATATATAGTTCTAAACATACTCCAGGTCATAAAAACTTACAATAAAACATGCTTTAATTTTGTGAAAGTATAATTTTAAGGCCGTATTTGACACACTATGCTGCTTCATTCATTCATTTCGTGACCAGCAGGTCGACGCGCACGCAACCGACAGTGCAATAGACGTTAAAAAATACACACAACAATCAGAAAATAACCCTCATTTTGCCAAATATTAATTATCTTTGGACCAACAATCACAAAGAAATTATGGCTTCGGTGTGAAGTATATCAATTGTGTTGGCTGCCTCAAATGTATTTGTAATCACTATGTATTACTCATTATATATTACTCTAACTGATCTTTCTTTTTTGTAACATGGTAAGTAAGTAAATAGGTGTAGTTTTGTACTTATTTCCCCATATTTCTGCAATATAACTCAAACATGGAAACACTGGTGAATAGTAGAGAATATGATTTTTGATCCAGAAAATATATTTCGCTTCATTCATTATTGACGTGTTTCTTCCCACTCTATGTTGTATATTCTTTTATGAGATTTGCGGTACACTTTCTCAATTTTCATTCAAAATTTGGTTTCTTTTACTCATTCAGCGTCGGTCTATTTGTATTTGTGTTTAACTTTTTCTTCTGCTGTTACTGAATTGCATTATTTTAGTTTTACTGTGATTCCAAGATAGTCTGTTTTTGTCAAACCATCTCTTAAATGTCTACGTTCCCATCCTCACTTATGGTCCTGAGCCTTAGGTTATGACCGAAAGGACAAGATCCGGTACAAGAGGCTGAAATGAGTTTCCTCAGCCGGGTGGCGGGGCTCTCCCTTAGAGATAGGATGAGAAGCTCTGTCGTCCGGGAGGAGCTCAAAGTAAAGGCGCTGCTCCTCCACATCGAGAGGAGCCAGATGAGGTGATTGGACTATCGGGTCAAAAGCCACCCGAACGCCTCCCTAGGGGACCGGGAGAAGGCCACGGGGAAGACCCAGGACACATTAGAACGACTATGTCTGTCCGCGGGCCTGGGAACACCTCGGGATCCCCCGGAGGAGCTGGACAAAATGGCTGGGGCGAGGCTGTTGCCCCTGCGACCCAACTCCGGATAAGCTGAAAAAACTGAATGGGTGGATGGATCTTTTAAATGTATTAATTTATTCTATTTTTCACTTGTATTAGCTTGTGTGTGTTCTCTCCTGAAGAAAACACAGACATTGTGTTGTGATCCGTGTGTTTTTCTTCCTCATACAAGATGTTGTGAATCGGTGGCTCCCCACTGTTGATGGCAAACCTTTACTTTCCATACTTGTCTTCTTTACGGGTTGTGGGGAAAGTGATGTAAAAGCTTTCCACGATTGTCGCGGGTGGAGCAGCCCTATGCTGTACAAAAGGGCATTTTTACATGGCGAAAAACTAACAAGGGACTTTCGGCTTGTTGAGCATGTGAGCATCGTAGTAATGATAAATGGGTTGTACTTGTATAGCGCTTTTCTACCTTTAAGGTACTCAAAGCGCTTTGACACTACTTCCACATTTACCCATTCACACACACATTCACACACTGATGGAGGGAGCTGCCATGCAAGGCCCTAACCAGCACCCATCAGGAGCAAGGGTGAAGTGTCTTGCTCAGGACACAACGGACGTGACAAGGTTGGTACTCGGTGGGAATTGAACCAGGGACCCTCGGGTTGCACACGGCCACTCTCCCACTGCGCCACGCAATTATCTGTGTCTTGAAAAATTAACGAGGAAGTGCCGCAAACACATAGCATCAGCTCAAAGTTGGTAGTAGCCATGGTGCCCTGTGGTCACGTGAGTGCCTTTTGACCAATCATTGAGGAGATCGCCTGAAACAGAGTTGGCCATACTTTTCTTTACACACGACTCTGAACAATGGGCAGAACCTTGTAAAGTTAAGGGGCTGTTCCCAACTTGCTTATAGTTCAAACAAATGTAACCAAAAAATATAAGACGACTGGCAAGCTTATGTTACCATGAGTGCTTTAACAGAATATACATTTTTAAATCTCTATTTTGTACACTTTCTAAATTTAGTAGACAGGGATGGGTACAGTTCACATTTAAACCGATACGGTACCCGAGAATAGATACCGGAACACAATTTTCGGTATGTGTGTGTTACTAAATATAAATTGTTTTTGCAATATTTAAAAATGAGCAGATTATGATAACTGCTGTCCAGTTGTTATATCTTGTTTCCTTATCACATTTGCAGGAATGACATCAAGTTGCAATTGCAGTTGCAAGTGCAAGACATTAGATGGCAGTAGTATATAGTTTATGGTGTGTTGGTCAGTTCAGTCTTTGCTGTCTGTCGCACCCTACAAAGTGGTAACACTATAAGTATTGTACTTATTATGTGTCAGCTATTTGATTGTAATGTGCATCTTAATTGTAGTTTTTATTAACAAATTTGAAGGTGTTAAAATTAAAGTTAACACTGTGAATGCTAATCGGTAGCATGTCAATAGCAAAGCCAAAGTATATTAGCAGCTAGCTGGCATATTTTTGAAAATAGGCTAGCTAGCATATTTCCAAAGTGTTAAGAAACACTGATCTCGATGACACTAAATCAACAGCACCCTCTGCTGGTTTCTGCCATGTAGTGCACACCCTTTGGGCAGCTATTGCTTCCTGGCACAGCCATGAAAATAACACAAACTAGATTAGTTTGTATTAAAGTTGGAACATTCCTTACAGTTTAGTATGACCACACTTGTCCAGTCATGACAAAAACAATTACATTAATAACAAACTCTCACTGGCGGTACGGTGGCTGCCCAGGCCTCAGACTCTCCAGCAGAGTTGGAGTTGACTCCCTCAGCTCCTACTGCCGTCATGGCGGCTAAGGGCGTTGATCCTCCCGTGGCACCCAGGTCTACGGGCAGCGTTCTTGTCTCCCGTGATGACGCCCTCGCGTTGCATGACGCCAACATGGCCTCTTCCGCTGTGGTGGCTGCGGCGGGTGAGTGAGTGTCACTGATCTTTGGGTGTGAAGAGGGAACCAGAGCGAGACAAAGGGAAGTAGCTGTTAAATTATCCCATGGAGTTCATTAGAGAGACACGAGTGGATTACCGCAGCACTTTGTGTTTGCTCTGGCTCTTGAGTGTCACTCGCAGCCGGCTGATCCTTCTGTGAGAAAAGGGTAATGGATTATTTAGCAGCCATTTTAAGATGCAACATAAGGTAACAGGATATGAGAAATAATTCCTGTAGCATGTGACCTAAGGGTGTAGACCTGTGTGTGTGTGACCTGTGTGTAAACAATGTAGTTTTGGATCTGCTCCTGTGTGATGGGGAGGTGTTCTAAAATTAACTGTAGCCTCATGGTCATCATGCTGGTCATCCAGTTGACGAGACTGGGGCTGATGTCACTTGACATCCTCCGCTGGAAACACAAACAAAACACATTCATTTTAAAACCACACCTACGCTTGTCTATTATTAGCACTGACATGGACATGGCGAGGAGCAGGTACGTACAATCCGGTGATTGATGACAGCAGTCAGCGCTCGTTGGTCTCCTCTAAGACAGTGCAGGTTGAGTGCCAGACATTCAAACAGCGCCTGGTTGCACATCTGAAGCAGGCGAACCCCAAAAGAGTCATCTGGAAAAGAGAATTTCTGGGTAGGGTTGTACGGTATACCAATACTAATAAAGTACTCCAGTACTAATGAATTAAAAAAGGTACTACACCCAGCATCAAGGGTTGGAATTGGCGGTTAAATCCCCAAAAATGATTTCCGGGCGCAGCGCCGCTGCTGCTCACTGCTCCCCTCACCTCCCAGGGGGTGATCAAGGGGGTGGGTCAAATGCAGAGTACAAATTTCACCACACCTAGTGTGTGTGAAAATCATTGGTACTTTAACCTTAATATCATGACGCGAGATGACATTGCTGATAATATGAGTTGAGGCGCATGTCGCGAGTCAACACATACAAAGAGCACTTGCAAGCAGAAACACTGTGGAGATAGACGGTAGAGTATGGACGTATTTTGGCTTAAAAACTAACAATAAAGGTGAAGCTATAAACACTAAACCGTTACTCTGTAAGCAGTGCTTTAAAACATAGCTGTTATAAAACTATGTTTAGAATAAGTATCATCCCTGCAGGACAAGGAATAGCTAAATATTCTTCACTACACACCATAGGAGGATATAATAGTTAACCGCCAACAATAAGCTCCTGAATGTAAATAAATGTGTGGATCTATACAATTATAGCTATATATGTCGATACTACAACGATTACATCCATATTTTTAACTATCACAAAATCTTTTGTCTATTTTATTGTTTAAAAACTCAGGAAAAACATCCCTGGACATAGCAGAACTTTAGTTTTGACCAATGTATGACCATGTAACTACTTGGTATTGGATTGCTACCCACATTTTTAGTATCACACCAAATTAATGTAAAGTAACCAAACAACAAAAGAATATGTGCTTTTTACATTTTAACAAAAGTGTAGATGGAACATGGTCAACCAGAACATAACCAGATATTAACAGTATATGAACAAATACATCAACGTCTCATTGACTGCCCATGTGTAACATGTGTAACCTGGGTGCATACTACTAAAAGAGAAGTTGAATAACATGTTCACCATGCTATTTAATGCCAAAACATGTTTAATATATCATAAGATTTCTGTTCAAATTAAGCCAAAAATGACATTTTTGAAAAGTATTAAAACACATATTGGTACTAGTAACAAAATATTACTATCGGAACAATTCTATTTCAAAGATTATGTTGCTTACTTCTTATTTTTTGCTGGCTAATGAAGCGGGAGATCTATCAAATAAATGCAAATATGGACTGAGGCTAGAGTGATAAAAAAATACCTGTACAACGTAGAATGTGTGTTGCGATACCCATCAACTGCTGTCTGAAGAAGGACATGTTAGTCCGGGTAACGTCAACACCCTCCAAAATGGTGACGGGTGATTCCCTCTGCAAATGAGATGTGTGACATGTGAAGGTAAAAAGAAGCTCAGCGCAAATTGTGTTACTGGGGGAGGACTCACAAAGCTTTCTGTGATGTATTCCTCCAATTCCTGCACGATAGTGTCAGCAGCAGCCTGGGAAATAATCTTTTTTGCTTTATTCTTCAATTAAAAAGGAATGTTTTTTTTCCTCACGATGATTGGTACTTACAGAAATGTTTGCATCTGTGGGCTCTCTGCCATTGAGGTAGTTCTGGGTGAAGAACTGGGACAGTTGCGGCTGTATGCGGCCCATCGGCTGGTGCTGCCCATGCAGCAACATTACCAAGTCGGACATGGTGAACGTCTGGCACACCAGCATCAGCAGCTCACCAAAGAAGCCTGACAACACAGGTCAAGATAACAGAAGTGACGGCAGACGATTTTTCAGACCACAACCCTTGGATTGTGGTTGTTTACCAGTTGGTTCCTCCGGGCTGATGAAGATGTTGGTGGTCTGGGAAAGCCTCTGCATGAATTGCGCAATGCTTTCAGTGTCATTCTGCGCCTGGCCGAGAGAACCCATCATTGAACTCAGGAAGCCACGGACGATGCCGGTGAACAGCTCCGGGTTGAGGGCTTCAGATGCTGCTGCAGATGCAGGGTTGGAAGTCGGGTTGGTTTCTTCGTTAGGAGCAGTGGTAGCGCTAGAGGGCGGATGAGGTGGCGGGGAGAAGATGGGCTGGGTAGCCTGGAAAGATGTTTTAACGAATAGGCACCAAGGAATTTATTTTCAACACACTGGTACCTACTTAGAACATGTGCTCCAAATTGCAAGAGATTAATACTGAATGGTAGTGGTATACAGACCTGCTGCATGAACTCAGCCACTCCCTGCATAAGGTTGGGGAGACCTGAGGTGGTAACGGTGATGGAGGGGCCCCCTGCAGTACCCAGCGTGGCCTCTCCGGTAGCCCCTAGCAGAGAGCCAAGCATCTGGCTGAGGTCTGCGTGCATTTCCTGAGACTGCGGCTCGCTGAAGTTCTCGGTCTGATTCGGTGGACTGGCGGAGTTTGCTTCTCCACTCGAGGTAGAGAAAGAAAAGGAGGAGGAAGTTTGAGAGGAAAAGGAGGACGCGGAAGAGGAAGTGGAGGAGGATGTCGAGGTGGATGAAGAGGTGCTGGCTGGCTGAGCTGCTATAAAAAAAACATAAGAATATTTCTGGCTGACAATACCAAATTTCAACCTATTAAGGAAATGCAACTTGCCCATTTGTCCTGGCAGCAAAAGTTGACCAACCAGCGCGCTAATCATTTGATTGACAGCAGCAGGGTTGAAAGCCTGTGGTAGATCATTTTAATGACTTTAGTGTCTATACTGCCTCACAGTTGGTAAGAACAACACACTGCAAAAAAATCACAATCTCACCAAGTCTATATTTCCAATTTCTAGTCAAAGCATTTGAACAAACGGTGTCCAAACTTTTTCCAGTGAGGGTCGCACACTGAATGATCAAAGGATGCGGGGGTCATTTTGACTTAGTTCAATTTCAAAGCCAATACAACATGTGAAGTGAAGTAAATGTTATTCATATAGCACTTTTTCTTTAGTGACTCATAAACGCTATACACAGTGAAACCCATTATCTACATCTTTAAGCTACATTTAAACCAGTGTAGGTGGCACGGGAGCAGGTGGGTAAAGTGTTTTGCCCAAGGACACAAAGGCAGTCACTATGATAGCTGAAGCGGGAATCAAACCTTGACCAGTTTGCTGGCACGGCCGCTCTACTAACTGAGCTATGCCGCCCAATTTATTTACAGAAAAAAAAAAACCTGTATGTCAGTTTTGTGATATTGGTGGTTATGCATGGCAAATATCAGACAGATAATTATCATGCCGATATTAGGAATTACAGTATGTCACACAAATAAATCCTAAAATACAACTCTGATAACTGATTTTTTGAACACGTAAACTTCCCCTGAGCTTCTTGTAAACAAACATGGTCAATTGTTTGGGACTTTGTCACTGTTTCAAAAGGAAGACATTTTGTGTGCTATTTGAAAACATATCGCACTTTTAACAAATCAAACCTCAACATCCACCTAAAACGTCAGCATTCCGACGACAGTGTTTGTGTGCACACACTATAGTTAAACATTCAAAAAATAAAACAAAATAAGTTGATTGTTATTAGTATCGTTCTTGAGAAGCAGTAAGTTATCTGTAATGGCATCAGCTTTAAAAAATAAATGTGCATTTCTACTTTTTAGCATACACATTTGAACTTTTTCCAGTTAATTTACACCTATTTGCTCTTTTATTCTGCTTTTTGTGTTTTTTTGGTAATAGTATTTTTAGAAGATGCGGCGGGCCGTTAAAAGATATTCTGCGGGTCGTAAACGGAACCTGGGCCGCACTTTGGAGACATCTGGTCTAAAACTTAATACAAGTCACAATCTCCTGAATAGTACATTTTTAGTGATAATTAAGAAACTTGTTTTTAGGCAATAGAACTTGTGAGGAAAAAAGTATACTTTTGAGCATCATAATTTTGTTGTACAACACAAAACTTAGCAATAGACTTAGATAAACTTTAATGATCCACAAGGGAGATTATTTTGGTTATTACAAATTATTTTTGCTTGTAAAATTTATTTTTTGCTTTTAATAACCAAACAAATATGCCAATTGAACTAGTCCAAATTGCCTTGGTCAGATTTCTTGAAATAAGACATTAAGTTTAAGCTTTAAATACTTAACAATGATCTTGAAATTAGCAATATAAACCTATTATTAGCTATACTAACTATTATTGTGAAGTTTTGTGTCTTATAACAAACTTGTGATGCTTAAATGTAGTATTGTTTTCCTCACAAGATATATTGCCTAAAAACAAGTTCTTAAGTCTCAGTAAAAAAATGATATTCAAGGAATTGTGACTGATATTTTGACTAGAAATTAGAAATACATATTTAAGATTGTGAGTTTTTACAGTGTGCACGCCATTATAATATGAACTATCCCACCTGTCCTGGCTGCTGGCCAGGCATAGCCGCCCTCACATTGATGGTGGTTCCTCGGGTGCCGAAAGCCGGAAGAGGAATGTTTGGTGCAAACGGTGGCCGGGTGAACACAACCCTGGCATGAGGCTGGGGGCCAGCGTGAGGAGGTGGTTGGGGTGCAGTAGGCGTGGTGTTAGGGGTGTTAGGACCCATGGTGGGAGCTGAGGAGTTGGCTGTGGCGCTGTAGCCAGGATGGGTGGGCTGTGGCGGAATGGTTTGGCCAGTGGCAGCAGCAGTGGCAGCAGCGGTAGCGGCAGCAGTGGCAGCGGCGGTGGCGTACTGGCTGACCTGTTGCATGAGATTTCTCATAAAGTCTGGGGGTAGGCCACCTAAAATGAGGCAACATCACAAAAAGCTTAAGGTAATGATTTGATTTACCAACTGTGTGGAACTGAGCTGTGAAAAGGCAATTTCACCTGGCTGGCCTGGCATCTGGTGACCAGCTGCAGGGTTAGCACTTGTGCCTGCACACATTCACAAATATCATCAAATAGTAACACACTGAGGGCCTGATTTACAAAGATCCAAACACCACACGGTACGCACTATGGGTAATCTATAAAATAGCATGTAATATTAGTGGATGTGCTGCATGCCATTTACTAACACTGTGCTAACAATTGAAAAGTGGTGCAAACCTCCTTATTTAAATTATTACACATACTTTACAGAGCATCACCACAGAGACACTCATTTACTGCACATTGTCACACGTTATGTGCCTACCTGCAACATTTTGCTGTTTTCAAACATACAGGAGACATGTACAACTTTTTATGGCCATTTTAGAAAAAATCTTTATATTTGCATCTTCTCCTAGTATTGTGGGTGTTTTGATTATCAGAATATGTTTTGTATATGAATTAAAAAAAGGGATGCAAAATGTAATACACTCATAATTCTGCTCACTTAACAGACACTATCCACTTTGTACACGTTCAATAGATCAAGTTTGAACATGTTTTAGTAAGGGATGTAACAGTATCAAAATCTCACGGTACGATAATTTCACGGGATTAAGGCCACGGTAAAATATTATTGTGGTATGTGTCCAAAAAAAAAGCTTGGCAACAAGGCCATAGTGTAAAATGAAGTGGCAGGAATTTTTAGGAAAAACACGCTTACTTTAATTGAACACAAACATAATGTTGAAATGTTCTAACCATCTTTTTTACTGCAATCAAGTATTTGTAAGTGCAAATAATTGTGAAGGAACAACTACTGTTTCAAGCAAATAAGTAAAGGAATAACTTAACAGTTGATGTCTTTAAAGTAACATTGTAAACATCCATTGACAATGTAAAATATATTGTCTTTCAACTTTTACTTTCTGACAAGCAGTGGTCATTTTTTATATCAGTCTGGAAAATGTTCTTTCTCAGAAAAGTTAACTAACAATCTAACTTTTAATAATGTAACACCTTACAAACTGATGTTGAAGGATCGCAAAAGAGTTGAAGTTGAAGGGTTTCAGGTTCGATCCCCAATTCCGCCATTCTAGTCACTGCCGTTGTGCCCTTGGCATGGTATTTTACCCACCAGCTCCCAGTGCCACCCACACTGGTTGAAATGTAACTTACATAATGGGTTTTACTATGTAAAGCGCTTTGAGTCGCTAGAGAAAAGCGCTATATAAATAAAATTCACTTATCTTCACACTTCGCTGGCTTCAAATATATTTTCTGGGAGACAGTTTATGAGGTGGCAACTTGTCCAGCTGAAGTGCAGCTAGAATAGGCTCCAGCTGCCCTCGCGACATTGAGAGACAAGTGGTAGACAAATGGATGGATTAATGACGTATCAAGTAGCTGTTAAGTTTACTCGTATTTCCCGCGTTAAACATTTTTTGAGGGGATTTATTGCCGTGCTGTGCGATGAGCACAGCTGGCTCTGTGTCACTTTGGAAACGCTTAAAACGAAAGTGGCGCGCTTTGCAGAACGCAGACTTTCTTATCCCTACCAAATAGGTTATGTTTTAGCCTTGGCTTATTTGTATGTTTGTTAGCAACATAACTCAACAAGTCATTGTCAGACGTAATTTTCCAAAAATAATTAATGTTATCTACGACAAGTACGAAAACATTTCACTTCCGGCTTACGATGTTTCATGCCCCCACCTTGCAGATCCAGCGCTGCGCAGAGAATTCTGGGAGATGTTTATTTACAGACTTGGCCAATGCAAAAACGCCAGAAAAAAACCTACACTCACAGTTACATTCCTAGATTTAGTACACAAACCTTGAGTAAATCAGGCCCTGAGAGCACAGCAAAAACTATATTTAACCCTTCAAACGCTGCATTAGCTTGATGCAGGAGTGCATTACTGCCAGCATCAAGACACACACAAACACCGCTGTGACATGCAGGAACATTCAATCAGTGGCGGGTAGGGGACAACACACCGTCCGTGTTCATCTGCATCATGACCACCGGAACTGCCTGGTGGCTGATCCTGATGACCCGGGGGCCAGCCTGTCCCTGTCCAGCCTGCTGATTGGACTGGGAAGTCTGTGAGGGGGTGGTCTGTCCCTGACCTGCCTGCTCCGACTGGCCAGCTGGCTGCGCGGGCGGCGCCTGTCCCTCTGTGCCATTTGCCGTCATTGTCGCGCCCACGTTCATCTGGAGTCGAGATAGACGAGGATAATGTCAGTCAGGTTGTCTAACCCCCAACAAGTGCATCCACTCACTTGCACTGGGATGTGGCGGTGCACAGCGCCGGGCATGGAGACAGGAACGGCGTAGTGGGAGATTGGCCGCACCACATGAAGGTGGCGAGGCACCGGGCTCATTAGATTCAAGCGCAGGTCACTAAGGGCCACTAGGGCGTTGCCGAGGAGACGGAGACACTCCCATGTAAGAACGAGGGTCTGCTGGTTGTCCTCTCTTTCCTATAAAAGAAAATAAACTGTTACATCTGCAAATTCATGTTTTCTTCATTTTTTACATCCTGTAGGTTGAATGCTCTCCTATTTTTTTGTCCATATAAGGTACAAAAACGTATTTGCGTCTAAAATCCTACTGTATTGTTGTTGTATTCTGCGGTGGTCGCAGTCTCCAGAATGGTGTGAGCTCGCTGGATGAAGGGTTGCAGCCTCTCCTCCACCCTCCTTAGTTCAGACAACATCTCCGATAGCTCAGTTGGACTTGGGTGACTAACGCAAGAAAATATGTAGTTATTGTGAAACCAAATCAGTCAATTTAGTTCAAATAGATGAGAGTCTCACTTGGGTCCAGGCTGAGGCGTCGGTCCCTCAGATGTTGCAGACGAAGTTGGTGGAGGTGGGGGGGACATAGGAGGAGGGGAGGTGTCCATGGGCTGAGCAGAGGGAGAGGGGGTCGAAGTGGACGATGAAGACAAGGGACGAGCTATGGCCACGGAGGAAGTCGTGTCCCTTAGTGCAGATGAGTCGGCCGTTCGACCCTGGCACAGACGTAAATGTGGTCAAGATGGTCAAAGATGACACATTAGGGCTGCACAATTTTGATAAAAAACCTAATTGCGATTTCTTTCCACAAAATCGTGGTTGCAATTTGATTTATGATTTTTATAATGTTACATCTGTGAAAACTGTGAAAATAATAAACCAGTGGTGTCAAAACTACGGCCCGTGGGGCCAAATACGAATCACCGACATCTCTAACTTGGCCTGCTTAACAACATAAGGAATTTCACCCACAATTGGATTGCATTCATGTTAAAGGCCCACTGAAATGAGATTTTCTTATTTAAACGGGGATAGCAGGACCATTCTATGTTATACTTGGTCATTTCACGATATTGCCATATTTTTGCTGAAAGGATTTAGTAGAGAACATCTATGATAAAGTTCGCAACTTTAGGTCGCTAATAAAAAAGCAGACAATGTGCGCGGGACGTCACTGGTTGTAGGGCTCCTCACATCCTCACAATGTTTACAATCACAGCCAGCAGCAGTTAGAGCTATTCGGACCGAGAAAGCGAAAATTTCCCCATTAATTTCAGCGAGGATGAAAGATTTGTGGATGAGGAAATTTAGAGTGAAGGCCTAGAAAAAAAATAAAAATTAAAAAAATAAAATAAAATAAAGGGGAGGGCAGTGAGAGCGATTCAAATATTTTTAGACACATTTACTAAGATAATTCTGGGAAATCCCTTATGTGCTTATTGTGTTGCTAGTGTTTTAGTGAGTTAAATAGTACCTTAAAGTCGGAGGGGTGTGGCCACGGGTGTTTTCACACCACAGTCTCTGAGAGAAGTCACGGCAGCTGCAGGAGGACGCTGGCTTCGCTGATCTCTGGTAAGAGGCGACTTATTTCCACAATTTTCTCACCGAAAACTGCCGGTTGACATGTAGTCGGGATCCATGTTCGCTTGACCGCTCTAAACCATAGTAAAGCTTCACCTCTGGGAATTTTAAACAAGGAAACACCGTGTATTTGTGTGGCTAAAGGCTAAAAGCTTCCCACCTCCATCTTTCTACTTTGACTGCTCCATTATTAATTGAACACATTGCAAAAGATTCAGCAACACAGATGTCCAAAATACTGTGTAATTGCACGATGAAAAGAGACGACTTTTAGCCAGCCGTAAGTGGTGCTGGGCCAATATGTCCCCTCTAACCAATAACATCACAAAAACGTGTCATCATTCCGCGACGTTTTTCAACAGGAAACTCAGCGGGAAATTTAAAATTGTAATTTAGTGAACTAAACCGGCCGTATTGGCATGTTTTGCAATGTTAAGATTTCATCATTGACATATATACTATCAGACTGCGTGGTCGGGAGGAGTGGGTTTCAGTAGGCCTTTAATAGTAAGACAATTATGATGCAGCTTTAGTGTCGCCAACTAGTGGACAGCATGAGTAATTCAGGTCAATGACCTTAAATTATGCTCTGAATGGAAATATGCACAGCATTCACTTATACACCCCAATGCAAACAACCTTACCAAGTCATGGTGCAAAATCATTGCAAATAATAGCGGGAAGTTACCTCCATCCTTTCAATCAAATCATTGATGTCTCTCAGCATGTTCTCAGCCAGCACCAGCCTCAGCCGGGGTTCACTCTGCACCTGCTGATCCATGTCGATGTGCACGTTCACTGACCCATTGCTCTGAAACAGAGAAGGTGGCAGTCAAGGCTCTACACCTGGCATCTCTGTATTACAAAAAGCAGAAGGCACAAACACACAATTCCTTAAAGGGGAACTGCACTTTGTTTGTAATTTTGTCTATCATTCTCAATCAATATGTAAGAAAGGAACAAATGTTTTTCTTTGTTTTTATGAATTTTAAATAGTAAATAAATGTTACCACATATCAGCATACAGAGTAAATGGGAGTACCGTATTTTCCGGCCCAAAGGGAGCACCGGATTATAAGGCACACTGCCGATGAGTGCGTGTATATTCATACAAAAGGCACACCGGATTATAAGGCGCATTAAAAGGGGCATATTATGATTTTTTCCCCCTAAATTTAGAACACTTCTTTGTTGTCTACATTAGTGGTTCTCAACCTTTTTTCAGTGATGTACCCCCTGTGAACATGTTTTTAATTCAAGTAACCCCTACACAGAGCAAAGCATTTTTGGTTGAAAAAGAGATAAAGAAGTAAAATACAGCACTATGTCATCAGTTTCTGATTGTTTAAATTGTATAACAGTGCAAAATATTGCTCATTTGTAGTGGTCTTTCTTGAACTATTTTGAAAAAAAGGTATGAAGATAACTAAAAATGTGTTGAAAAATAAACAACTGATTCAATTATAAATAAAAATTTCTACACATAGAGGTAATCATCAATTTAAAGTGCCCTCTTTGGGGATTGTAATAAAAATCCATCTGGATTCATGAACTTAATTCTAAACATTTCTTTCCAAAAAAAGAAATCTTTAACATCAATATTTATGGAACACGTCCACAAAAAAAATCTATCTGTCAACACCGAATATTGCACTGTTGTATTTTTTTTTCACAATTTATGAACTTACATTAATATTTTGTTGAAGTTGTATTCAATAAATATACTTATAAAGGATTTTTGAATTGCTGCTATTGTTACAATATTTAAAAAAAATCTCACGTACCCCTTGGCACACCTTCAAGTACATCCAGGGGTACGCGTACTCCCATTTGAGAACCACTGGTCTACATAACATGTAATGGTGGTTCTTTGTTCAAAGTGTTGCATTGATTATGTTTTACAGACCATCTTCAAGCCGCTCTCTGACCGTCATTTAAGGATGCCCCGTTTTGTGGGCGGAGTTATTTACGTGGCTCACCTTTGGCAGCGTCTTCTCCTCGTCATCTTTGTAATACCGGTGTAGCGTGCACTAACAGGAGTGGAAGAAGTGTCAATTGATGGAGCTAACTAATGCCATTCAGACTTTACCCAAATCCATAACGGAGCAGCATCTCCTCATCCGTGGCTGACTATTGCAACGACGACACCAGAAATGTGCCCAGTGAAAAAACAACCAACCGGAACTCTCTAATAATTAAAGTTCTGTGGGTGAAATATGTAAACCCAATACACTGATTTGTTACGCTTCAATAGCAAGAGTACTGACAGATATAAGTTAGAACTAGGGCTGGGCTATATATCGATTACATCGATATATCGCGGGTTTGTCTCTGTGCGTTATAGAAAATTACTATATCGTGATATTCGAGTATACGTTCTCACGCAGTTGCTTTTAGCTGCTGGCATTACACTACAGGCTCTTCCCACTCATTGTCTCGCCTTTTCACAAACAGCAAGCGCACCTTCTTACAAAGGTCACATACGTATACGCCCTCGCGGAGGAGAGAAGTAGCAGCATGGGTAACGTTAGCTGTGGTGCGAGTGATAATATGAGAGAAAGAAGGTGCGAATCTGGAAACAAATGAAGGAAGAATTAATTCCCAAAGAAAAACAGCAGGGGTTTGACGGTGGTTTGGCTTCTAGTGGGAATATGTCGAACAGACAACCGTAATTTGTCAAGTGTGGGGCAAAAGCGTTGCTCCGCATGTCAACATCTCCGTTCGGTGCCACACCAAAAAAATGCAGAGGCATCCATTTCCACATCAACACCATATAAAAAAACTAGTGAACAACATAGGAAGATAACGTTCGCAGTAACCTACCACATAGCGATTTGATTTCCTATTATGCAGCTCATTTTTATTTGACAGTTATTGAAATATCTTGTACGACATCATGCACAAAAATGCACTTTATTTGTTTTAAACTATTGTAGTGTCGTTCTGTACAAAAAGTGCACTTTAATTTAGTGTTGTTTTGATATGTCATCTTAGTGACATCATGCACAAAAGTGCACTCATGGCTCGTTTTAAAATGTCTCTGACAATCTTGCACTTTCTGTTTTGAAATGGCATGAATGATTGTGCCACTGCTTAAAAACTGTTTAATAAATACAGTTTTGGTCAATTGACTTAGTTGTGATTTCCCTCTCTGCATGAAAGTTTAAAATGAGCATATATTAATGCAGTATGAACAAGAATGTTTTAATGTAGACAGATAGAATCATCATAATGGTGTGATTATATGCATAAAGTGTTAATTCAAGGCTAAGGCAAAATATCGATATATATATATATATATATATATATATATATATATATATATATATATATATCCATCCATCTTCTTCCGCTTATCCGAGGTCGGGTCGCGGGGGCAACAGCCTAGGCAGGGAAACCCAGACTTCCCTTTCCCCAGCCACTTCGTCTAGCTCTTCCCGGGGGATCCCGAGGCGTTCCCAGGCCCGCCGGGAGACATAGTCTTCCCAACGTGTCCTGGGTCTTCCCCGTGGCCTCCTACCGGTTGGACGTGCCCTAAACACCTCCCTAGGGAGGCGTTCGGGTGGCATCCTGACCAGATGCCCGAACCACCTCATCTGGCTCCTCTCGATGTGGAGGAGCAGCGGCTTTACTTTGAGTTCCTCCCGGATGGCAGAGCTTCTCACCCTATCTCTAAGGGAGAGCCCCGCCACACGGCGGAGGAAACTCATTTCGGCCGCTTGTACCCGTGATCTTATTCTTTCGGTCATGACCCAAAGCTCATGACCATAGGTGAGGATGGGAACATAGATTGACCGGTAAATTGAGAGCTTTGCCTTCCGGCTCAGCTCCTTCTTCACCACAACGGATCGGTACAACGTCCGCATTACTGAAGACGCCGCACCGATCCGCCTGTCGATCTCACGATCCACTCTTCCCTCACTCGTGAACAAGACTCCTAGGTACTTGAACTCCTCCACTTGGGGTAGGGTCTCCTCCCCAACCCGGAGATGGCACTCCACCCTTTTCCGGGCGAGAACCATGGACTCGGACTTGGAGGTGCTTATTCTCATTCCGGTCGCTTCACACTCGGCTGCAAACTGATCCAGTGAGAGCTGAAGATCCCGGTCAGATGAAGCCATCAGGACCACATCATCTGCAAAAAGCAGACACCTAATCCTGCGGTCACCAAACCGGAACCCCTCAACGCCTTGACTGCGCCTAGAAATTCTGTCCATAAAAGTTATGAACAGAATCGGTGACAAAGGACAGCCTTGGCGGAGTCCTACCCTCACTGGAAATGTGTTCGACTTACTGCCGGCAATGCGGACCAAGCTCTGGCACTGATCGTACACGGAGCGGACCGCCACAATAAGACAGTCCGATACCCCATACTCTCTGAGCACTCCCCACAGGACTTCCCGAGGGACACGGTAAATGCCTTCTCCAAGTCCACAAAGCACATGTAGACTGGTTGGGCAAACTCCCATGCACCCTCAAGAACCCTGCCAAGAGTATAGAGCTGGTCCACAGTTCCGCGACCAGGACGAAAACCACACTGTTCCTCCTGAATCCGAGGTTCGACTATCCGGCGTAGCCTCCTCTCCAGTACACCTGAATAAACCTTACCGGGAAGGCTGAGGAGTGTGATCCCACGATAGTTGGAACATGAGCGTTGAAGTCCCCCAGTAGGACAAGGGAATCACCCGGGGAGCACTTTCCAGTACTCCCTCGAGTGTACCCAAAAAGGGTGGATACTCTGAACTGCTGTTTGGTGCGTAAGCACAAACAACAGTCAGGACCCGTCCCCCCACCTGAAGGCGGAGGGAGGCTACCCTTTCGTCCACTGGGTTGAACTCCAAAGTGCAGGCTTTAAGCCGGGCGGAAACCAGAATTGCCACCCCAGCCCGTCGCCTCTCACTGTCGGCAACGCCAGAGTGGAAGAGGGTCCAGTCCGTCTCGAGAGAAGTGGTTCCAGAGCCCTTGCTGTGCGTCGAAGTGAGTCCGACTATATCCAGCCGGAACTTCTCCACTTCGCGCACTAGCTCAGGCTCTTACCCCCCCAGTGAGGTGACGTTCCACGTCCCAAGAGCTAGCTTCTGTAGCCGAGGATCGGACTGCCAAGTGCCCTGCCTTCGGCTGCCGGCCAGCTCACATTGCACCCGACCTCTATGGCCCCTGCTATGGGTGGTGAGCCCATTGGAGGGGTGACCCACGTTGCCAGGCCCCATGGGATAGGACTCCTTCTTCAGCTTGACGGCATCCCTCACCGCTGGTGTCCACCAAGGGGTTTTAGGATTTCCGCCCCGACAGGCACCAACTTTCTTGCGGCCACAAGTTCCGATCAGCCACCTCGACAATAGAGGTGCGGAACATGGTCCACTCGGACTCAATGTCCAGCACCTCCCTCATGACATGTTCGAAGTTCTTCCGGAGGTGGGAATTGAAACTTTCTCTGACAGGAGACTCTGACAGGAGACTCTGCCAGACGTTCCCAGCAGACCCTCACAATGCGTTTGGGCCTGCCAGGTCGGTCCGGCATCCTCCCCCACCATCGGAGCCAACTCACCACCAGGTGGTGATCGGTAGAAAGCTCCGCCCCTCTCTTCACCCGAGTGTCCAAAACATAAGGCCGCAAATCCGATGACACAACTACAAAGTCGATCATGGAACTGCGGCCTAGGGTGTCCTGGTGCCAAGTGCACATATGGACACCCTTATGTTTGAACATGGTGTTTGTTATGGACAATCCGTGACGAGCACAAAAGTCCAATAACAAAACACCACTCGGGTTCAGATCCGGGCGGCCATTCTTCCCAATCACGCCTCTCCAGGTTTCACTGTCGTTGCCAACATGAGCGTTGAAGTCCCCAGTAGGACAAGGGAATCACCGGCCACCAGGCGCTCGCCATCGTGCCCCACCTCCGGGCCTGGCTCCAGAGGGGGGCCCCGGTGACCCGCGTCCGGGCGAGGGAAATCTGGGTCCATGTTTTCTCTTCTTCATAGAGGTCTTCGAGCTGCTCTTTGTCTGTTTGCCTTGGGAGACCCTACCAGGGGGCATAAAGCCCCCGGACAACATAGCTCCTAGGATCATTGGGACACGCAAACTCCTCTACCACGATAAGGTGGCAGCTCAGAGAGGAGTATATATATATATATATATACATATACGTGTATATATATATATATATATATATATATATATATATATATACACACATATATATATATATATATATATATATATATAGGGCTTCACGGTGACAGAAGGGTTAGTGCGTCTGCCTCACAATACGAAGGTCCTGCAGTCCTGGGTTCAACTCCAGGCTGAGGATCTTTCTGTGTGGAGTTTGCATGTTCTCCCCGTGAATGCGTGGGTTCCCTCCAGGTACTCCCGCTTCCTCCCACCTCCAAAGACATGCACCTGGGGATAGGTTGATTAGCAACACTAAATTGGCCCTAGTGTGTGAATGTGAGTGTGAATGTTGTCTGTGTAGGCCCTGCGATGAAGTGGCGACTTGTCCAGGGTGTACCCCGCCTTCTGCCCGATTGTAGCTGAGATAGGCGCCAGCTACAATATATATATATATATATATATATATATATATATATATATATCCATCCATTTTCTACCGCTTATTCCCTTTTGGAATCGCGGGGGGCGCTGGCGCCTATCTCAGCTACAATCGGGCGGAAGGCGGGGTACACCCTGGACAAGTTGCCACCTCATCGCAGGGCCAACACAGATAGACAGACAACATTCACACTCACATTCACACACTAGGGCCAATTTAGTGTTGCCATTCAACCTATCCCCAGGTGCATGTCTTTGGAAGCCGGAGTACCCGGAGGGAACCCACGCATTCACGGGGAGAACATGCAAACTTCACACAGAAAGATCCCGAGCCTGGGATTGAACCCAAGACTGCAGGACCTTCGTATTGTGAGGCAGACGCACTAACCCCTCTTCCAACGTGTGTATGTATATATATATATATATATATATATATATATATATATATATATATATATATATATATATATATATATATATAATATATATATATATATATATATTGTATATATATTGTTAGTGTGTTAGATGTAAATATAAACGGAATACAATGATTTGCAAATCCTTTTCAACCCATATTCAATTGAATATGCTACAAAGACAACATATTTGATGTTCAAACTGATAAAAAAAAATAGTTTTTGCAAATAATAATTAACTTTAGAATTTGATGGCAGCAACACGTGACAAAGAAATTGGGAAAGGTGGCAATAAATACTGATAAAGTTGAGGAATACTCATCAAACACTTATTTGGAACACCTCACAGGTGTGCAGGCTAATTGGGAACAGGTGGGTGCCATGATTGGGTATAAAAGCAGCTTCTGTGAAATGCTCAGTCATTCACAAACAAGGACGGGGCGAAGGTCACCACTTTGTGAACAAATGCGTAAGTAAATAGTCAAACAGTTTAAGAACAACGTTTCTCAACGGTTTATTGCAAGGAATTTAGGAATTTAGGAATTTCCCCATCTACGGTCCGTAATACCGTCAAAAGGTTCAGAGAATCTGGAGAAATCACTGAACATAAGCGATGATATAACGGACTTTCGCTCCCTCAGGCGGTACTGTGTCAAAAAGCGACATCAGTGTGTAAAGGATATCACCACATGGGCTCAGAAACACTTCAGAAAACTACTGTCAGTAACTACAGTTTGTCGCTACATCTAGAAGTGCAAGTTAAACCTCTACTATGCAAAGCCAAAGCCATTTATCAACGGCACCCAGAAACGCCGCCGGCTTCTCTGGGCCCGAGCTCAGCTAAGATGGACTGATGCAAAGTGGATACGTGTTCTGTGGTCAGACGAGTCCACATTTCACATTTTTTGGGGAAACGATGAACGTTGTGTCCTCCGGACCAAAGAGGAAAAGAACCATCAGGACTGTTCTAGGTGCAAAGTTGAAAAGCCAGTATCTGTGATGGTATGGGGGTGTATTAGTGGCCAAGGCATGGGTAACTTACAAATCTGTGAAGGCACCATTAATGCTGAAAGGTACATACAGGTTTTGGAACAACATATGCTGCCATCCAAGAAACGTTATCATGGACGCCGTTGCTTATTTCAGCAAGACAATACCAAGTCACTTGTTACAACAGCGTGGCTTCATAGTAAAAGAGTGCGGGTACTAGACTGGCCTGTCTCCCATTGAAAATGTGTGGCGCATTATGAAGCCTAAAATACCACAACGGAGACCCCAGACTATTGAACACCTTAAACTGTACATAAAACAAGAATGGGAAAGAATTCCACCTGAAAAGCTTCAAAATGTTTCTCCTTAGTTCCCAAAGGTTTATTGAGTGTTGTTAAAAGAAAAGGTGATGCAACACATTGGTGAACATGCCCTTTCCCAACTACTTTGGCACGTGTTGCAGCCATGAAATTCTAAGTAAATTATTATTTGAAAAAAAAATAAAGTTTATGAGTTTGAACATAAAATATCTTGTCTTTGTAGCATATTCAATTGAATATGGGTGGAAAAGGATTTGCCAATCATTGTATTCCATTTATATTTACATCTAACACAATTTTCCAACTCATATCGTGTATCGTGACATGGCCGAAAAATAGAGATATTAAAAAAAGGCCATATCGCCCAGCCCTAGTTAGAACTTTTCGCTACTTCATATTAGAAATGGCAACAGCAGAGGATGAATGCCCCATAACAAGGAGAAAAAGAAGAAGCTTATCGACTATAGTGTCTGGACAGACTACAAAGGCGCAGGCGGACAAATTTTCACGACATATGCAGATCCCAAACACAGATCAGCAGGTACCAAAACATTAGAAAAGTTGGTTTTGCATAATATTGCTAAACAAAATGCCAGATAATATGTCCGCTGATAGGTGCCATTTTGCGGTCCTTAAACACACACCATAATAATTCTCATATGTTGAAACACAGTACGTCTGACTACGGTAGCCGTAATGCACCAAAGATCTATCAAGCGGTTCGGCTGCATAAGTCAATAAAAAATAGAACTAAAACATTTTGATAGATTTTAGAGCGCTGTGTGTATTGTTCTATATTTTTGATGGAACATTTAAAATGTTGGTGTTGCTTACTGGCGTTATATTGCAGTCCAGACGTTATCTCCTATGTGTGACTGCCATCTACTGGTCACACTTATCATAACATATACCAAATAAGACAGCTTCGAGGTCGGTAAGAACAACCAAAAATGATTCCGTACATTAGGCGCACCGGGTTATAAGGCGCACTGTTGAGTTTTGAGAAAATCTAAGGATTTTAAGTGCGCCTTACATTCAGAAAATACGGTACACGATTCCACCAACAAAGCCCTTTAAATAACCATCCAAAAAGCGCCAAAAATACTTATCTTGTGACCTGAATATTAACCAACTACTAGCGATAGTTTTTACAAGCTATAACGCAGACAATTTATTTTTAGCGACATATTGATCACAGAGATCTTACCATGAATTGATTAAACAAGTTGAAAAACGTATTCGGGTGTTACCATTTAGTGGTCAATTGTACACAATATGTACTGAACTGTGCAATCAACTAATAAAAGTTTCAATCATTAAAAAAATCAATCTAGCTTATGCTGCTATATTGACATATTGAGGCGGTGAGCTGCTCTGCATTACCTATGGGTTAGTAAAAGTTAATTCTAGGTTATAAATCATGCCTCTCACCTGGATAGTAGAAGGATGTGGCCATAAATGGAGAAGTTTGTCAACTTTGACATCAAATTTATACCCGGTTTTGCGAGAAAGACAAAAAAAAGAAAAAAAACAAAACAAAAAAAAACATATATATATATATATATATATATATATATATATACATAAATACATACATATATATATATACATATACATATATATATATATATATATATATATATATATATATATATATATATACATATACATATATATATATATATATATATATATATATATATATATATATATATAAGCGTATTTTACACATACATACACACACAGTGTGTATATAAAACCTTGATGGAGTTGTTTGGATGCTCATTAGAGCGCTTTATAGGCGGAATCTTATTGAATCCATTATTAGCTGACTATTATTTACAAGTTACAATGCATAAAAAAAGGAAAATATGTGTTCTTGTTTTACATAAGGATAATGAATGATAGGCAAAATTCTAAAAAGGTACAGTTCCACTTTCATAAGTTATTAAACTGCTGTTACTAATTTTACATACCAACTGCACAAGCATATCCCCAACAAATGTTTTAGAGAGGTGATTAAGCAACCGCTACATTTTGAAGATCCAACAGATGAATTACTATTTTAATATTTCAAGACACTTAGCTTTTCCCAACACATTCTTGACTTACCCCAGTGCTGGTTGTCACTCTGGCATTTCTTGCATTATCCCCCATGTTGGACATCATCTGCTGTACTGACATCTAAATTGGAACATTACATTGATGTTCAACACAGCAAGAGCACATTTTTCACCAATGTAAATGAGGATGAAATGTACCTGTATTTGTTGGGGATCCATTATGTTGACTGGGAGATTGAATGTGCCAAGCATGACGTAACTGTTGGCATTACGATCATGTGGAGGCATTTGAGAACTATCGTGGGACGAGGATGAGGGCCCGCTGTCGGCTGAACTGCCCCCCGACCCCGAGCCGGGCTGGGCGGGCGGAGGGGGCGCCCGCTCCACAAGGTGGATCACCTTGCCAGCTACATCTGGAACAGACCAAAAAAACATTGTCAGTGCATTTTCGTTTTGAGACTTAATTGAATTCTAGGAGTGGTAAATGAATTACACTTGTATAGCGCTTTTCTACCTTCAAGGTACTCAAAGCACTTAGGCACTATTTCCACATTTACCCATTCACACACTGATGCGAGACCCATCAGGAGCAAAGGTGAAGTGTCTTGCTCAAGGACACAACAGACGTGACTAGAATGGCAGAAGCTGGTGATCGAACCAGGAACTCTCAAGTTGCAGGCTCAGCCGCTTTACCACCCAAACCACACCGTCGGCTAATAAATAACCCTTGGACTACTTACTGTAGTCTGCCAGTGTTCTTTCATCCTGTAAAACTCTGCCTTGGTAGATGAGTCTCTGTTTGTCGACAGGGATTCCCACAGAGGACGCAATGTGCTCCTTGAACTCTTTCACGGTGAGCTATGGAAAATAAAAAATACCACATATGAGTTGCGTCAGGATGACTGATATTTCAATCTAGAGAAATCTGAATTTACCTGAGCACCAACAGTGTAAGTTCTGCTCTGAGAATCTAAAGTTTTGACGGTCACTTCTATGTCGGCACTTTGTTCCTCCATGGTGTTTCTGTATATCACACAAGTGATTCAGGGTTAAACATACTGGCAAATGGATTTCCTTATGATCTAACACAGTGGTCCCCAAACTACAGCCCGCGGGAAGTCCCAAGTTGAAAAAAATATATATTATTGGTTTTATTTATTTTTAAAAATCTGTCTTTTCTATTTTCTACTGCTGTTTCTCCCAGCCCAGGGGTCAGCAACCTTCACCATACAAAGAGCCATTTGTGCCCATTCCCCCCAAATAAAACCCAACTAGAGACGCAAACTCTGTTCGATTCCTAAAATGACGATAACACCACTTAGTTTCGTTACACGTATGCTATAGAATTTATGAAATCAAACACTTATCAACGATTCACATTTTATTTCATATTTATTGCATATTTCATTTGACTAAAAGGGGAAAAGAACAACCTTGTCATCAATAAAAGCAAATTAATCTGCCCATGAAGCATTAAATGTTCTGATTTCATCAGAAATGTTTCTCTTTTTTGATCCGTCCATTGCTAGCTTACCGGGTGTTGACCGCTAAAAACAATACCATTGCTTGGCAGCAAGAGATGACGCACAGGGGCTGTGACATACACAAATCCCTTAGGGGTGATGGACGGCTGGGCAGCGCGAGAGGAGCTGCAGCCTCCCACCTTATCCCCCACTCCCTCCACTCTGATGCAAGTCTCGAAATGTATGTTGTAATATGTATATGTGCTTTGCTATGGAGGTTTTTTCCCACTCCAGTCCACGGTCCTAAGGGGCCAGATTGTATTTTTTTACTCATCCTCCCCCAGCGTTGACCTTTTTCCCATCTTTTACGGGGCACCTTGTGGCAACCCATCAGCGTTCCTGTTTTGTCACCCTGTACACTGTTTGTCTAATCTTGAACGGGTTTGTGCTGAAAACATAGGTTCATCGTACTTGTGCAATGACAATAAAGACCTACCTACCTACCTTCGATCGACAATATATCAAAATGTTTTATTATCATATGATAAGATACCAGAACTCTCCAAAATAACAACTGTTTGATTAAAAATAGCTAAATAACTGTAATTAATTAAGCAACCATTATTTGTTGACATTTTGTTTCAAAGCCAGAGGGAGCCACGGCAGTGGCATGAAAGAGCCGCATGTGGCTCCAGAGCCGCAGGTTGCAGACCCCTGTCCTAGCCACTCAGGCAAATCATATTGTCTAAAGATGCATGTTTACCTTAATAACGTGACATCATCGTGCGCAAAATATTTATGTACATATACATATACATACATGTCTGTGTATATATATATATATATATATATATATATATGTATATATATATATATATATATATATATATATATATATACACATACAGACACACCCCGTTTCCATATGAGTTGGGAAATTGTGTTAGATGTAAATATAAAAGAAATATAATGATTTGCAAATCCTTTTCAACCCATATTCAGTTGAATGCACTACAAAGACAAGATATTTGATGTTCAAACTCATAAACTTTATTTTTTATTTTTTGGCAAATAATAATTAACTTTGAATTTCAGGGCTGCAACACGTGATAAAGTAGTTGGGAAAGAATAGAAAAGATAGAATAGAATAGAAAGTAATTTATTGATCCCTGGGGGAAATTCAGCACCACAGTTTGCTCACAATAAACAATAATAATAATAAATAACATATGACATATATTATATATATATATATATATATAATATATACTATATCAATAATATAAATATATTATACATATATTCTACATTTAAGTGCAGTCAAGAAGGAACATATGCATTATACAGTCGGATGGCTGCCGGTATGAAGGACCTCCTGTGTCGTTCCGTGTTACATTTTGGGAGTCTGAGCCTTCCACTGAACGTGCTCATTCTCTCCGCAAAGTCCGAGTGTAGTGGGAGGGAGGTGTTGTCCATAATGGCTAGGAGTTTTGCTAGACTTCTCCTCTCTGACACCACCGCCAGAGAGTCCAGCTCCACTACCACCACGTTAATGGCCTTCTCTACCAACTTGTCCAGTCCGTTTGCGTCCCTCACTCTCAGCCCGCTGCCCCAGCAAGCCACGGCATAGAAGAAAACGCTCACCACCACCGACTCGTAGAACATCTTCAACATCTTTGTACAGACGTTGAAGGATCCTAGCCTCCTGAGGAAGTAGAGGCAGCTCTGTCCCTTCTTGTAGAGGGCCTCAGCGTGTTTTGACCCATTCAGCTTGTTGCCGATGTGTACTCCGAGGTATTTATAATCATCAACCATGTCCACATCGACCCCCCTGATGAAAACAGGGGTCGCCGGAGTACTCCTCCTCCTTCCCAGGTCCACAACCAGCTCCTTGGTCTTCATCACATTGAGCTGGAGGTGGTTC